>NC_068441.1:17057970-17345470 GCF_023373465.1 Oncorhynchus keta
CAGTTATCATGTTAAAAACTGCAAACATTTACCTCCACCCTATGGTAAAGGGTGTAGAACTGCAGTAAGATAGCTGTAAAACTACAAACGAAGACCCACATAATGAGTTATGTTTTTTTGTGGCCCCCATCAAAGTTACCCATCCCTGATGTAGAGGATGACTATAGGCTTTCTGTACCCAGGGCTATCGTAAGGCTATACAGTATAGAGATAACTGACTGAGTGGAGAAAGGGCATAATCTCCCAACCCTCCACAGCAAAGTCTGAACACAAAGGTGCCATTGAACTGACTGACCAACATAATGAGAAAAGTGTGGCTGGGTGCAGCTCACTAAACTTTTTTTAGTGCTGCAAGGGGTGTAAGAGCGGGTGTAGAGATGGAGCACAGAGTGTCTAATGTCAAAAGGACAACATGGTTGGAGGGAGCATGAGAAGGATCACCCATTCCTCATTCCCGCTGGGAACACTCAACACCATGTCCACCGGGACATTTGTGTTTGTCATGCAACATCTTCCTGGCAGCCTGGAGCCGTGAGTGAGGAATCACTCCTTGTTTATTTCACTGTGGTTAGATCAGGAGCCAAATCAGCACTGTGACTTTACCTCAGTTACCACTGTGCACAAATTAAAGTCCTTTATTGTAGGTGTGACTGCAGTGGCCACTGAACATAATGTCTTTCTCATGACTCAGACATGGATGTGTATGTGGTGTGAATTCTGTGAACTTCATATGTGGAATTTGAATAATGTGTTGTTTTCCTGGTATTTAATTAGAAATAAAGATACGTGAGACTCTACCTTGTCTTTTATATTGTCATTGTTGAACTTCTCTGCCATTCCTTTAGCATCAGCTGTAAGAAGAGAACATGTGATTTGGTTCATATTTTTTCAACAACAGACTATCAGAGTCATCCCACATAACTAAAAAGCAGAGGAGGAGGCTAACCTTCTATGTATTGGCCAAAGATCAGGATTTCATTAGAGTTGTCCTCCTGAAAGACCTCCAGTTTACAGTCGACCCCACACAGGTGCTCCAGAACACTTTCGATTTTAGACCTGGTCTCTTCCTGTGGAAAGACTAGTTGAATTAAACAAAGTGTTTGCACTTGGGGCTACAGAACCTCTGGTTAGTCCTTGTCATTTAGATAACTGAAGTGGGAATTGTCTTCCCGAAATGTGCTCACATACAGTACATTCATGTGCATACACATTCACAACTATGGCTCTTTAGAAATGTATACCCTGAGAGGAACCTACCTCATCCCATCTTTCTTTCTTTCCCATAAGCCAAACAAATGATACCAAAACCTTGTGCAATTATACTCCACCCCATGTAACATGATCCAAATAGAGCCACCAGCCCCCACAGACAGCTCTGCTCAAACCCTTGATCCCAGCCCCAGAGTGGACAGCTGGCCTCATTACAAAGCTCACGGGCTCTGCCAAGGAAACTAGACCGCTCTCAAGGCCTCATCTGCTATGGCACTCAGATGTAGAATGTATGTATGTAGAATATAATTCATGTACAGCACACAGACTATAATCTATGTTGAAAACAGTTTTATTCACTTCTCTTTTCCCTGAATGAACTTATTTCCGAGTACTCTCTGTAAGGGGTTAGAATTGAGGGGTCATTGGATGACATGTATTTGCTAGCCTACTTTATGTTATCATTCAGGAATGTTCTATTAGAAGTTTGTGTAGTTGCTGTTAGCTCAAGGTAAAACATGTTTTGACTCCAGCCCCCGATGCAGCTATATTGTGTAGCGCACCAATTACCTCAGAATTGTATCAGAATTCATCAGTAATTTGTTTATAATTGAAAACATTTTTTATTTTTAATCTAAATATGATCCTCATAATTGGAAACATACATGGATGTGTCATTAAGATCCCCCACATCAAAGGAAATGTGGTGTCTAACCCAAATGAAGCCAATCAAGTCGTAACGCTTTATCTGGTGTAAGAGTGAGCGTGTCACTGATTACATGCCATGCTGCAGGGTCTTTCCCATGCAAGCCTAAATGGAGAAAGAGTGGGGGGAGCTCGGTCCCATTCAATACTGTTACATAGGTTACATAGGCCTCTTAATGGGAGACTCCTCTATTCCAGGGAACCATTTAATACAATTTAATCTTGATTGAGATCAGAGGAGCTGGAGCTCCAGACGGCAGGCAGACAGACACAGCTGAGAAATGCCAGACATCCCTTCCCTTACCTGGCCCGACCTGCACGGAGCGGAATTCCTGTTAGCCCAACCGGCACTGCCCCAAGACGCTGAGGAATCACTTTGATACATACGCTACAGCAGCAGCCCCACCACCGCCCAGCCACCCTTCACGCCAAACCTTTCGACACGTTCTTCTCGCCCTCTCTGGACCTCTCTCCTGAAGGCATACCTTGAGTTGTAAGAAACTATTTTGACTCCCCCTCCTCACCTGGCAGGCATAACTAGGGAGGAGAAGGGCAGGTGTGCCACTTGCCTCCTTGAAAACTGCCCACTGGAGACATATTAATCACTGCTGATTAATGAAGAGGAATTTCCTTCTTAGCTCATGAGCAATGATTTGAAAAGGGGCAAATTGAAAGTGGCATCTCTGTAAACAAACTAATTTTCCTTTTTCCTGTTATGATTTTGCTTCAAGACCCAATCATCTAACTTTTTACTCTGACCATCTTAGCTTCCGCTCACATTTTCCACCTTGAGACTACCCTCTGGATACAGTTTGAACTGAGGTGGACACTGCTGCCAAGAGGGTTTCCTGAATGTCAGATCAGGAAGGCAGTGTCTTTTCTTTTGGTGAGGTGTGTGTCCATACATGTTCGTGCATACCTGTGGTGTGGACAGTACTTACACAGCTGGACGAGGCCTTTAGTTTCAGACTCACTGCATCTCTGTCCTGGACCGCTTCTTTATCAACACACATCACACCAGCCTGTGGAGAGAGACCAGACCACTTCAGTTAGACTAGAGTGTGTGTCATTCATTCTGTATTGGGTGATTTGGATGGTATAAAAAATACAAATAATATTATACTTTTTTTGGTACTTTTTACCCCTTTTTCTCCCCAATTGTGTGATATTCAATTGGTAGTTAGTCTTGTCCCATCGCTGCAACACAGTGCATGCTTAACGCGGAAGCCAGCCACACCAATGTGTCAGAGGAAACACCGTAACAACTGGTGACCGAAGTCAGCGTGCATGTGCCTGGCTCGCCACAAGGAGTGACTAGAGCGCAATGGGACAAGGACATCGCGGCCGGCCAAACCCTCCCCTAACCCAGACAACACTGGGCCAATTGTGTGCCGCATCATGGGTCTCCCGGTGGCGGGCAGCAGCGATATAGTCCTGGATTGAACCCGGGACTGTAGTGACACTGCGATGCAGTGCCTTAGACCGCTGCGCCACTCGGGAGGCCCAATTTGGATGGTATTGTCACTGCACTCTAGGATCACCTCTGGAATGAGCACCATGTCACTTGACTGAGAGGTCAGAATCTGCTGGGGAGCCTGGGTCTCCTGGTTGTCGTCTGTGGTTGCTGCTTCACCAGCCTTCCCTGTGGCCTCCCTCATGTCTGTGGTCTCCTCTACCACCTTGGTGACTGGAGCCGCTGTGGTGTCATCTAAAATGTCTGAGAGGTCCAGTCCAGGAATACTGGAGAATACATTGATCTGGAAAAAGGATGTATCTCCTTCTGAAAAAAGGGTTAGGGTTTTAGGCCTATGTCTAATTGTATTTAATTCATTGTTGACAAAAAAATGATGGGATGAGCCTATAGGACGGTATATAAATACAGCAACACCCATAGTGGCTCTGTGGAGATAATCTGCTAATGGATAAGTGTCTTACCTTCATCTGACAGTTGTGTAGGATCAATGTCATCCCCACGAATGACTCCAGCATCATTCACTGGCCGTGTGGGCCCAGTAACAACCTCATATTCTGCAACTACGCCACCTGGAAGAGAACAACAATTGGATAACTTATAGTATAACACTTGCATCCCAACATGTACTGTAGCTACTATGACAACTTTGTCACAACAATGATGTCCAATCCTGAAAGAGTAGAGTCTTCTGTGTCACTTATCTTGAGGGTTGCTATTCTAATTTACGCCAAGCTACATGGTCATTTGTATTGACTTTTACATGACATTGAATTTCCAAGCTATGCTCAACTGAGCCCAGACCTGCCCTGGCTTATATCACCACATTAATTCTACAGCATGTGTGCAAACAGACTTGACTTAGCACCTGGACTCGCAGAACTGATAGCAATCCTGCCACACCAATATATTCTGGCATTAGTAGTGATCCCAGGGGCGGGGGGTCTCATGGGCTGTGAATGTAATCTAGAGTGAGGTGTTTGTGTTAAACCAATGGTGCCCGTCTCTAATAGACTCCACCCAGGGCCTGACCTGAAATCAATTAGGCCCCATGCAGCACTAAAGAAGGGCCTGTAATTAATAGCCTAACTGTGGGATAAGTCTTCAGCTCAGCCTGTTCCAAGTTCAAGTTTCTAGTCTTATTAGTTTCATGTACAGAATAAACATGGTAGACACCGCCCAATGAAATGCTTACTTGCAGGCTCCTTCTCAACAATAATAAAATACAAGAATGCCAACAAAGTAAATGGCTCAGTAGAATAGAATAAACATTTTAACATCAGCATAATACAGGAAGGCACAATTTATAGTACAATGTTTACACATGTATCAGAAAAGGGGGGATTGTAGGCCAAGTGTTTAAATTGTGCACTATTAGCAATAGTAAATAAGAGTGGTAGCAGTGTGTGTGTGTGTGTGTGTGTGTGTGTGTGTGTGTGTGTGTGTGTGTGTGTGTGTGTGTGTGTGTGTGTGTGTGTGTGTGTGTGTGTGTGTGTGTGTGTGTGTCATGAGTGTGTGTGAGCATGCATGTGTGCTAAGGGATGGAGAGTCCGTGCAGGTCCTCAGTCCAGTTCAAGTGTAGAGCAGTCTGATGGCTTTTAGATAAAAACTGTTGCAGACCATGCTCCGATACCGTCTGTCCGATGGTAAGGGAGTGAACAGCTCATGAGTGGGCTCCTTGATGATGCTGCGGGACTTCCTCAGTAACTGTTTCAAGTAGATGTCTTGGATGCGTGGGAACACGGCCCCAGTGCAAATAAACGTTCTCTTGTCGCTGCCAGCTAGGGAGCATGACCCCAGACACACTCCCGCTGGGATGGTAGGTACGAGCCCCCCAGGGAAATGTCTCTCTGGTCTAATGACAGACATTAATACATAGGCCTCTGTGTCATTTACTGGAAATGGAAGTTATATTATTACACTCTTTAAAGTCTTAGTATGTGCATTCATGTCCTCATACCCAGTTATCTATGGGGCTGGACAGATACGATTCTTACTTCTTCAAAACTACTTAACTACTCATGTGGATTAATATACACTGAACAAACATAAATGCAACATGTAACGTGTTTATCCCATGTTTCATGAGCCTCAGAACTGCAGACCGTGTGGATGGTGTCGTGTGGGCAAGCGGTTTGCTGATGTTCAACAATGTGAACAGAGTGTCCCATGATGGCAGTGGGCTTATGGTACGGGCAGGCATAAGCTATGGACAATGAATGCAATTGCATTTGATTGATGGCAATTTGAATGCATACAAATACAGTGATGAGATTCTGTTGCCCATTGTGTGCCCCATTTTTTTCAAAGGTATCTGTGACCAACAGATGCATATCTGTATTCCCAGTCATGTGAAGTTCATAGGTTAGGGCCTAATGAATATATTTCAATTAACCTATTTCCTCATATGAACTATAACTCAGTAAATATTTTGAAATTGTTGCATGTTGCGTTTATATTTGTTTCAGTATAACACCTGCACCGCTTTCACACTCTCGAAAACGAACTTATAATTTCTAAACCCTTGAAGCATTTGATATTTCAATATACCAACCATCAAATATGGTTTGTCTAAATATGGTTTGTCTTCTTTGCCAGGCGTTATGCTATAAGAGAGGTGCCACTCACTGCTAAAAGAGGGTAAGGATATCTCTCCAGTGTGTAACACCCATTATCCTCCAACAGGGTGAAACCATGGGCATATAAACGCCATGGCAAGTTTTAAAGTGAAATATAAGACCCTTGTGCCCATCTGTGCCTGTAAGTGGGGCCTTTTGAATGGGGGTCTTTATATATCACTGATACCCTTACATGGGGATGGCCATGTCTTTAAGACTAATGGGATTTGATACTGACTCCATCTCAGTCCCAGCCCTCATATGCCACGAAGAAGTAATAGGAGAGCTGTGCTTCCCTAGACAACACCAGTGCCCGTTTCAGACTCATTAGTCAGTAGAATACACAATATCAAATCATCTAGGTGAATTAAGTTTCCATCTAGCTAGCCTGTTAAACATCTGAACTCCTTACCAAAATATTCTACTGTTTACTGAAATTGTTGGCTCACAGTGATATTGAATTAATACTTTTTCTCAAAAAAATTGTTATTTTGCTACTTCTACCCATCAGGCCCTCTGAGGTGAAAGCCTGTTTTACGTGAAGTTCCAGACTTAATAGTTTCTACTATTGAATGCTACTATTGTCAGCTACTACGGACAGTGCTAATACAGTGGATACCATGCTGGGCAGTGTATGTTTAATAGACTAAACTGACATAGATAGTACTGGTATAAAAACACTAATAAGTAATGTGTCTGACTCCCTTTTTCCTGAGATTGAACATGTTTACTAAGATACTAATGGACCCCTCCTTTCCCTTTCCACACCTCTCACACAACGTCATTACCTCACCCACTAGGCATTATGACAATTCTGTAGATCTCATTACGACTCTCTCCTCCCTCCCTGTCATTTCTCCATACAGTAACACATTGTTGTTTTCTGGTTAAAACCTCTTGAGGCTATGGGTTCCCCTACAGGACCCCCCCCCCCCAGCTGAAACGGTGGCGCTGGGAATGCAAAAATATTCTTAGAAATATTTAACCTCCACACATTAACAAGTCCAATACCTCAAATGAAAGATAAACACCTTGTTCATCTACCCAGCGTGTCAGATTTTTTAAATGTGTTACGGCGAAAACACAACATATATTTATGTTAGACCACCACCAAAACAAAGAAAAAACGTAGCCATTTTGTACAGCAAAAGATAAAATGACAAAAGCAGGATTTGTTTTTAAATCAATCACTAACCTCTTGAAAATCTTCATCAGATGACAGTCATATGACATGTTACACAGTACATTTATGTTTTGTTCGATAATATGTGCATTTTATATCCATAAATCTCGGTTTACATTGACGCCATGTTCAGAAAATTCTCCAAAATATCTGGAGGAATTATAGAAAGCTACACCAGATAACAGAAATACTCATCATAAACTTTGACTAAAGATACATGTTCTCTGAGACGGCGCTCATATTTCTCCGCCATGTTGGAGTCAACAGAAATACAAAATTACAACATAAATATTCCCTTACCTTTGATGATCTTCCATAAGAATGTAGTGCAAGGAGTCCTAGTTCAACAATAAATCGTTTTGTTTCATAATGTTCAATTCTAGTGTCCAAGTAGCAGCATTTGCTACCACTTTCAGCTCAAATGCCCAAAAAATGACTTCTGGTCCAGGATAACTTTGCATCAAAACTTCCAAATTACATATTACAGGTCGACGAAACTGGTCAAACTAAGTGCAGAATCAATCTTCAGGATGTTATAATCATATAGATCCAATAGCATTCCAACCGGATCATTCGTTTTCATCTGGGGCTGATTGGAACAGCGAGGCACTCAAACGCAAACGCGCCTCAACCACATGGAAATCTTTTGCTACACCTACTACTTTTCTTCCCATTAGGTCAAATGCTCCATTACACTTTCTACTGAATGAGGACATATAGTGGAAGACATAGGAAGTGTTTCCAGATGCATAACTTGTTGGGAAGGGAGGGGGCGATGACGTCAAAGTTGCCCCAACTTTCAGGATTTCAAAACTAGTTTGGAAGATTGCCTGCCCTGTGAGTTCTGTTATACTCACAGACATAATTCAAACGGTTTTAGAAACTTCAGAGTGTTTTCTATCCAATATTATTAATAATATGCATATATTAGCAATTTAGGACAGCTTTTGATGCAGTTCACTATGGGCACGCAATTCACCCTATCTCTAACAGGCTGCCACATAAGTCTTGTCCAAGCAAGAACAGGTCATAGCCATTCTAAAATAAAAGTGTGTAGAATAATCGGCAGGGTTTTGGATAGGCTACTGTATCACTAGGTCGGACATTTCCGACTGTCTTTCCACCGTGTTTGCTTGTGGAATTTAACATTTACAGTCAGTTGTTGCAGTATGTTAAATGCTGTGTGTTGCATTGATGGGATTGGCTAAATCCGTATGATGAGCAGGTGTCAAACAGTCAGCGTGCTGTGTAAACAGATGAGTCAACAGTACTGAGGGAGGTTCTCACACTGGTATACGTAGTCTAGCAACTGTTAATACAGGTGTCACTTGAATTTGGTTTTTCCTGCAGTTTTGTGGCAGTTTAATTGTGTTTACTAATGGATGCCCTGAAGCCCAAGGCAAAAAAAGAGGAGACTACGGATTATCTTGTTTGAATGACTTAAGGATGTCCTTTAAGCGACTTCGTAAAAAATATATACAGAGAATTTATAAAGTATTTACACCCCTTGGCTTTTTCCACGTTTTGTTGTGTTACAGCCTGAATTTAAAATGGATAACATTTCAATTTTGTGTCACTGGCCTACACACAATACCCCATATTGTCAAAGTGGAATTATGTTTTTAGAAATTTGTTCAAATTCATTAAAAATGAAAAAATTAAATGTCTCGAGTCAATACGTACTCAAACCCTTTGTTTTGACAAGCCTAAATAAGTTCAGTGAGTCCATGGACTCACTCTGTGTGTAACAATAGTGTTTAACATGATTTTTTCTGACTAACTCATCTCTGTACCCTACACATACGATGATCTGTAAGGTCCATCAGTCACGCAGTGAATGTCAAACACAGATTCATCCACAAAAACCAGGGAGGTTTTCCAATGCCTCGCAAAGAAGGGCATCTATTAGTAGATGGTTAAAATAAAAGAAGCAGACTTTTAATATCCCGTTGAGCATGGTGAAGTTATTAATTACACTTTGGATGGTGTATCAATACACCCAGTCACTACAAAGACACAGGTGTCCTTTCTAACTTCCTGTTTCAACAAGGCTCTAAAGTAAAACTGCAAAAAATGTGACAAAGAAATGGACTAGAGTTTGTTAGGATAAAATAAAATGAATAGTGCTAAGTACAGGCAAAATCCTAGGGGAAAACCAGGTTCAGTCTTCTTTCCAACAGAAACTGTGAGACAAATTCACCTTTCAGCAGGACAATAACCTAAAACACAAGGCCAAATATACTCTGGAGTTCCTTACCAAGATGTCATTGAATGTTCCTGAGTGGCCTAGCTAGAGTTGTGTCTTAAATCGTCTTAAAGATCTATGGCAAGACTTGAAAATGACTGTCTAGCAATAATCAACAACCAACTTGACAGAGCTTGAAGAATAAAAAAAGTATAATGTGCTGTAATCGCAGATGTTATCGCTGCCAAAGGTCTTGAATCAAGGGGTTGAATACTTATCTAATCAAGATACAGTATATTTGTGTTATTTTTTTAAATTATTATTATAATTTTATTTTTTACAATTGATCTAATTTTTATTCCATTTTGACAGAGTATTTTGTGTAGATCGTTGACAAAAAAATGACAATTAAATCAATTTTAATCCCACCTAGTAACACAACAAAATGTCTAAAAAGTCAAGGGGTGTGAATACTTTCTGAAGTCACTGTATTAACACTGAGAACACCTTCCTAATATTCTGTTGCACGTCCTTTTGCTATCAGCCTCAATTTGTCGGACTTGGACTCTACAAGGTGTTGTCTGACACCGACTATCATACTCCGTTCAAAGGCACTTAAATATTTCGTCTTGCACATTGACCCTCTGAATGGCACACATACACAATGCATGTCCAAAGCTAAAAATTCCTCCCCTTCATCTACACTGATTAAAGTGGATTTAAGGGATCATAGCTTTTGCCTGGATTCACCTAGTCAGTGTACTGTCATGGAAAGAGCAGGTTTTAATATGTATATACACTACCGCTCAAAAGTTTGGGGTCACTTAGAAGTGTCCTTGTTTTTGAAAGAGAAGCAAATATTTTGTCCATTAAAACAACATCAACTTGATCAGAAATACAGTGTAGACATGGTTAATGTTGTAAATGACTATTGTAGCTGGAAACGGCTGATTTTTAATGGAATATCTACATAGGTGTACAGAGGCCCATTATCAGCAACCATCACTCCTGTGTTCCAAATGCACGTTATATTAGCTAATCCAAGTTTGATATTTTAAAAGGCTAATTGATCATTAGAAAACCCCAATAAAACTGGCCTTTAGACTGGTTGATTAGTTGGCGCATCAGCATTTGTGGGTTCGATTACAGGCTCAAAATGGCCAGAAACAAATCACTTTCTTATGAAGCTCATCAGTCTATTCTTGTTCTGAGAAATGAAGGCTATTCCATGCGGCGAATTGCCAAGAAACTGAAGATCTCGTACAATGCTGTGTACTACTCCCTTCACAGAACAGCACAAACGGTATCTAACCAGAATAGAAAGAGGAGTGGGAGGCCCCGGTGCACATCTGAGCAAGAGGACAAGTACATTAGATTGTCAAGTTTGAGAAACAGACGCCTCACACGTCCTCAACTGGCAGCTTCATTAAATAATACCCGCAAAACACCAGTCTCAATGTCAACAGTGAAGAGGCAACTCTGGGATGCTGGACTTCTCGGCAGAGTTCCTCCTTCCATTGTCTGTGTTCTTTTGAGATGTGGCTTTTTCTTTGCAACTCTGCCTAGAAGTCCAGCATCCTGGAGTTGCCTCTTCACTGTTGACGTTGAGACGGGTGTTTTGCGGGTACTATTTAATGAAGCTGCTTACATAGGATGAGAAACAATACTCCGAGCCACAGCTCCATGCTACTTGTGGGGGGTTCAGTCGGTAGCTTTTGACCATTCGTTTAGATTCTTCATGTCTTGCCCATTGGTCCAAATTGGATGTTAGGTACTATATTTATTGAATATTATATGAATCGTATAAATTAAGATGGCCAATTTTTGGATGCAATCAATTGGCTTAATTTCTCAGAGATCAAATTATATTTCAACAAAATAATGTTTCATGAATGTTAATCTTAACAGAAACGATTTCAGAACAATCTGAGATGGTGGGTGTCAATTCTTGTTCTTGAGCTTTTAGAGGTGGAACGATGCTGAATAAAACCTCACTCTACCGGCGATTCTAGTCACTCTTCAGGTTTCTCTTGTGTATGACACTATAGTACATCTCTCCTAGTGGACCTAAGGAATTTGCGTCTGAAAGTGCTGCTTTTAGTGGCTGAGGAATGTGACATTGGACCTCAGTCCCTCGGGGTATAAACACAGCATTGCAGCTCTTGCCTCTGAAACAGCAGAATCCTGACCTGCCAACTTCATCTCTGTCTCTGTCCCAGAACCAACCCAGCCATCTTTTCCCTGGCATTAAACCCAGAAAGAGGATGAAGGATCTCATGTTTTCAATCAGGCCCTAATGCTGCACCCATGGCTGCCCCACCCTGCGGTTATGACAGCTAAGTGCTGGGGACTTCAGTCAGGATTCAGTACACACGACATCTGTTTCTACTTGTGTATGTATTTCACTCCACCGATTGTCCGTTACAGTTTCACTGCTGTATACATTACCTTATGTTTTGGGACAAATCCATGTTCCTATGTGAGTGTTCAGTAGATGTTGCTAAAACAATATCTATGACTCACATAATTACAGGCCCTGAGGTCAGGTCGAGTTCTTTCTGAAACTAGTAAGCCTCCTTAACCAAGGAAAAGCATATGGCTTAAATCCTTTGTAGTGTGTTCACAAACACAACCTCTAGAAATGTTAGTTAGAGACTTCAGTTATGAAAACAAGGTGGTTTTGCTCAAATTCAAACTTAGACAGGCAGGCATTTACAATCTCATCATGTGAAGCTGTAATAAGGTGGAAAGATTGCAGATGAGATCCATCTATTCTCTGTTTTGTTTAGTTGAACTTTTAGAGGTGACATTAAAAAGTTACAATTGCATCAAGTTTTGTGGTTCCACAACACCTCAGTAGATTCCCTCCTCCTGCTGTTTGGCTGTAGCTCTTTGAATCATGTCTCTAACCCCATCTCTCACAAGCCTCTCCAACTACAGCTACTGTATGCCAGTGTCTTTTAGTTCTGACTCAATCCAGCGTACTACAGTAATTCTGCGTAGTGCTAACATAATACAGCCCTCTCTCTTCCACATCTCTAAAGTTGATGGTAGCACCCAGCGATAAAACAAATGGTATAAATATGAATTTGTTTGAAAGCAAAAAAACTTGTCTCTTCCCAGGAAGTACGGTCTTTAAACAAACTATAGACTGCTTTGTTCTTTCCCCTTCTTTTCTCACTCTTGCCATCTTTCTCCCTCTCTGTTTCTCTGTCCCTACTGTACCTCTTGCTTTTCCTGTTGCTTTTCCACCTCTTGCACCCATGCATTCTCCCTCACACTGCTTGGAACAACTGTAAGGCATTCTGGTACCAGTAATTTATGTCAGCGAGCTTCGCATGGCATTGTGATGTTCATCTTTTCATTGAATGGTGAATTATATTAAATAAGTGTCCACGCATTCTTAAGATTCAAGATTTTGTAAGATACAATACCAGTCAAAGGTTTGGACACACCTACTCATTCAAGGGTTTTATCTTTATTTTGACTGTTTTCTACATTGTAGAATAATAGTGAAGACATCAAAACTATTAAATAACACATTTGGATTCATATAGTAATGAAAAAAAGTGTTAAACAAATCCAAATGTATTTTAGATTTGAGATTTTTAAAAGTAGCCACCCTTTGCCTTGATGACAGCTTTGCACACTCTTGGCATTCTCTCAACCACCTTCATGAGGTAGTCACCTGGAATGCATTTCAGTTAACAGGTGTGCCTTGTTAAAAGTACATTTGTGGAATTTCTTTCCTTCTTAATGCGTTTGAGCCAATCAGTTGTGTTGTGACAAGGTTAGGGTGGTATACAGAAGATAACCCTATGGCTACCACAGAATTCTGCAGCGATACCATCTGGTTTGCGCTTAGTGGGACTATCATTTGTTTTTCAACAGGACAATGACCCAACACAGCTCCGGGCTGTGTGAGGGCTATTTGACCAAGAAGAAGAGCAGTGGAGTGCTGCATCAGATGACCTGGCCTCCAAAATCACCCAACCTCAACCCAATTGAGATGGTTTGGGATTAGTGGGCCCACAGAGTGAAGGAAAAGAAGCCAACAAGTGCTCAGCATTTGTGGGAAATCCTTCAAGACTGTAGGAAAAGCATTCCAGGTGAAACAGGTTGAGAGAATGCCAAGAGTGTGCAAAGTTATCGTCAATGCAAATTGGTGGATACTTTTAAGAATCTAAAATCTCAAATATATTTGGATTTGTTTAACACTTTTTTGGTTAAGACATTATTCTATATCTGTTATTTCATAGTTTTGATGTCTTCACTATACAATGTAGAAAATAATCCAAATAAAGAAAAACCCTTGAATGAGTAGGTGTGTCCAAACTTTTGACTGGTACTGTATACTGATTCCTTTTCAACATTAATCTACATGCATGTGTTCCTCAGACCGAGGTACTTTCCATAGCTGAACCAGCTGTCTTCTACTCGTAGAAATAGAATCTGATACTTCCACTACCATTGACATCATCTGTAATAAATCCCATGAACATGGCATGAGTTTGAGATGAAAGAAATTACTACCTCAATATGTCATCCTCCACGGCAACAAAAATCGAATGCAATTAAGTATAACATAAATAACTGCTATTGTTGTAATGTTAGTTTATGTGCAGTTTGGTGTTGCCATCAGAACAAAGACACATGGCTCAAAGTTCAAGCGAAGTCTCTTCTCATTGGCAGGAAATGTGATAGATCAGACGCAGATAGTACAGGATTGGGAGGTTTAGCCTGCTATCAGGCATGTTTCCAGTGTTTATGTTCCAGACAATAAATTCTATTCTGCCATGTAAAGACTAGTCTATACTCTAGGCACAGTGACTGCAAAGATACTTCTGAAGAGTCTCTACCCTGACCCTTCCTGTCTCTGCAGATGGTCATGCTTTCTTTCAACTTCAGCTTGGAAAGCATGGATGTATGAATTTTGACTTACCGTGAAGGAGTGTGGCGATGAAAAGCAAAGCGAAAGCTATCATTTTGTGGGTCTCAGTCATTCTCCTTTTGGATGCTGCTGCTAACATTCTCCTCCTGTCCAGTGTGAATGTGTGACAGAGAAGGAGGGTTTCCTCCTATCTTGAGCGGGGCGGATAAAACGCCACTTTTGCTCTGGCACTTTTATATGGCTCTCCTCCCTCGCTGAGGCTCAACCCCACACCCCTTCTCTCACTGGTTAATTAACCCTTCCTTAGTGCCCCCTACTGGGGGGGAGGGGGGTAAGGCAGAAGGGGGGGGAAGATGAGAAAAATGGGGTGTATAGTTGAACATAGTTTGAAAATCTATTATTTTGTTATACAAATTATATTGGCTAATTATTCAAAGTTAGAATGCCTGCGGTTCATAAAATGAAATGTCTAGAATGCGTGGCTATAACTTCACATTGTGAAGTTGTTCACTTCTATTGTGACCCCCAGATCACGCCTAAAAGTGTTTGTAGGGAAGCAGTCATTCTGCACACAATGGAAGGTAGACTGCGGGCCATTTGTGTGTTAATGGCCTTATGCAGATGCACTGAGGTAAAATACGCTTTTAAGATGCTAGCCAAAACATTGGTGTGACCTGTTATTAAGCTAAAAATAAGACCTTCCAACACAAGCCTTTACATTTTTCTTTTTTGATGCTGGAGAAACAGGCCCGTAACCTGATACCTAATGTCCCCTGTCCCTGCTTTGGCCTCGATTCCCCTCTCTCCCTTCATCCATTTCCTCCCTTTCCCTCAACCCCCATCCCCCATCCCTGTAACCAAACCCCTATCAGTAACATTCAATGAAAACAGCAGCCGCTGAGGTGGATAGTTGGCTTCTTGCTGCTTCTTAGCCTGAGCTTTGCCCTCATCCTGGGAGGAGGGGTTGATGGAGTAGGACTGGGGGGTTGATGGGGTAGGACTGGGGGGTTGATGGGGTAGGACTGGGGTGTTGATGGAGTAAGACTGGGGGGTTGATGGAGTAGGACTGGGGGTTGATGGGGTAGGACTGGGGGTTGATGGAGTAGGACTGGGGGTTGATGGAGTAGGACTGGGGGGTTGATGGGGTAGGACTGGGGGGACGATGGAGTAGGACTGGGGGGTTGATGGGGTAGTACTGGGGGTTGATGGAGTAGGACTGGGGGGTTGATGGGGTAGGACTGGGGGTTGATGGAGTAGGACTGGGGGGTTGATGGAGTAGGACTGGGGGTTGATGGGGTAGGACTGGGGGGACGATGGAGTAGGACTGGGGGGTTGATGGAGTAGGACTGGGGGTTGATGGAGTAGGACTGGGGGGTTGATGGAGTAGGACTGGGGGTTGATGGGGTAGGACTGGGGGTTGATGGAGTAGGACTGGGGGTTGATGGAGTAGGACTGGGGGTTGATGGGGTAGGACTGGGGGGTTGATGGAGTAGGACTGGGGGGTTGATGGGGTAGGACTGGGGGACGATGGAGTAGGACTGGGGGTTGATGGGGTAGGACTGGGGGTTGATGGAGTAGGACTGGGGGTTGATGGGGTAGGACTGGGGGACGATGGAGTAGGACTGGGGGTTGATGGAGTAGGACTGGGGGTTGATGGGGTAGGACTGGGGGTTGATGGAGTAGGACTGGGGGTTGATGGAGTAAGACTGGGGGTTGATGGGGTAGGACTGGGGGTTGATGGGGTAGGACTGGGGGTTGATGGAGTAGGACTGGGGGGTTGATGGGGTAGGACTGGGGGGTTGATGGAGTAGGACTGGGGGTTGATGGGGTAGGACTGGGGGGTTGATGGAGTAGGACTGGGGGGTTGATGGGGTAGGACTGGGGGGTTGATGGGGTAGGACTGGGGGGTTGATGGAGTAGGACTGGGGGGTTGATGGGGTAGGACTGGGGGGTTGATGGAGTAGGACTGGGGGGTTGATGGGGTAGGACTGGGGGGTTGATGGAGTAGGACTGGGGGGTTGATGGGGTAGGACTGGGGGGTTGATGGGGTAGGACTGGGGGGTTGATGGGGTAGGACTGGGGGGTTGATGGAGTAGGACTGGGGGTTGATGGGGTAGGACTGGGGGGTTGATGGAGTAGGACTGGGGGTTGATGGGGTAGGACTGGGGGTTGATGGAGTAGGACTGGGGGGTTGATGGGGTAGGACTGGGGGGTTGATGGAGTAGGACTGGGGGTTGATGGGGTAGGACTGGGGGTTGATGGAGTAGGACTGGGGGACGATGGAGTAGGACTGGGGGTTGATGGGGTAGGACTGGGGGTTGATGGAGTAGGACTGGGGGTTGATGGGGTAGGACTGGGGGTTGATGGGGTAGGACTGGGGGGTTGATGGGGTAGGACTGGGGGGACGATGGAGTAGGACTGGGGGTTGATGGGGTAGGACTGGGGGACGATGGAGTAGGACTGGGGGTTGATGGGGTAGGACTGGGGGTTGATGGGGTAGGACTGGGGGACGATGGAGTAGGACTGGGGGTTGATGGGGTAGGACTGGGGGTTGATGGAGTAGGACTGGGGGTTGATGGGGTAGGACTGGGGGACGATGGAGTAGGACTGGGGGTTGATGGGGTAGGACTGGGGGACGATGGAGTAGGACTGGGGGTTGATGGGGTAGGACTGGGGGACGATGGAGTAGGACTGGGGGTTGATGGGGTAGGACTGGGGGTTGATGGGGTAGGACTGGGGGTTGATGGGGTAGGACTGGGGGGTTGATGGGGTAGTATGGGTAACTGGGGAATGGACACACCACAGCTGGCGTACACCGCCTATGTCACAGCAGTAAAACATTCTCTACTTAGGCTGTTAAATAGTTAGAGGCATTTTGGCCGCTGGTGTCCCAGTGAATCATGACTTCCTCTCATATAGCAGTAAAAGCACAGAATTCCCTTTTTTTCCACTGTGAAAGAGCAGTTGGAAGTGCCATGGCAAATTCCTCTATCTGTTTCTCTCTCATGGTCTCTCTAACTCTGTCTCTTTTTACTTTCCTCTCTCTCTCTGCACTCTGTCCTTCCCTCTCTTTCTGACTCCAGCTATAGTGTCTTTAGATGGCGTGCTGCAGCCCGGTCTGTCATCGTCTCAGCCCAGGAAACCAATACAGACAGCATGTGCATTCCTCTCCAGCCTGTGAAAAAGCTCATCTGGAAGGAATTTCTCCTCCTTACATTTAGTTGTGACTTAAGGCCTAGGCATTAAATATAGCTTTTATTTTTTTTACAGTATGTTGACTGTTGGCCAAAACTGTTGTAGCTTAAGGAGTTTCAAAACACAGTCTCTATGCCATGTAAATATTTATAGGCCTACATTGAGTGTACAAAACTTTAGGGACACATTCATAATATTGAGTTTCACTCCCCTTTTCCCCAGAACAGCCTCAATTCGTTGGGGAATGGACTTTAAAAAAAGGTGTCGAAAGTGTTCCACATGCATTCTGGCCCATGTTGAATCCAATGCTTCCCACAGTTGTGTCAAGTTGGCTGGAGGTCCTTTGGGTGGTGGACCATTTTTGATACAAACGAGAAGAACTGCAACACCAGCAGCGTTGCAGTTCTTGACACACTCAAACTGGTGCGCCTGGCACCTACTACCATACCCCGTTCAAAGGCACTTCATTATTTTGTCTTGCCCGTTCGCCCTCTGAATGGCACACATACACAATCAATGTCTTAATTGTTTCAACTTGTCTTCTCCCCTTCATCTACACTGATTCAAGTGGATTTAACAGGTTACCTTGGATTTACCGGGTCAGTCTATGTCATGGAAAGAGCAGGTGTTCCTAATATTTATTTATTTTTATATATCATATATTATGCATTTTATTGAATATCCAAAACATCCAAAACTATATCCAAAACTTTACTTGCAGTGAAGCAGCTCAACAGCTACATCATACCAGTCATCCAACAGATTCCCATTCAGAGCGACACACAGAAGCATCCAGGGTCAATGCCCTGCTCAAGGGCAGGTCGACAGATCTCCCACAAGGCCAAAAACAGGGACCCGAAGCCTCCAAGATCCCACCACAGTTCCCAAAGAGCTGCCCCTCAACCATCCGAGACCTCTCCCACAGCCCCCCACAAGGAAAAAAATAGATATAAATAATTCCATTCCCCACCCCAAGAAACCCCCCAATGCACCAACAACCAAGACACTGAACTAAAGAGAAAAAAGAAAAAGATGAAAATAACCCGAAAACAACAATGCAAAAAACATCAAGGACATCTAAAATCATAACAGTAAGGCCAATTGTGTATGTTTGAGCGCATGTCTGGCACTATTTACATGTGTGTCCGTGTATGTGTGCATTTGAATTAGAGTGTATGTATATGCATGTGTACAAACACCTGCACGACATCGGCTTCAGGCGAACTGTCATTAGCTGTAAAACAGTGCCTCTCGTTGTCATTCAAACATACTTTGTATTATATTTTATTTTGACTTTATTTTTTATTATTTTATCTTTGACCATTATTCTATCCCCTGCCCAGGAACTCCACTCCCACTTGTCTCTGATTCCACATCCCAACCCTCAGCTTCCCTCAGCCCATCCCAACTATCTCTGCTGGCCACCCTCTTCATATTCCTACGCAACATACACTGCCGTTCAAAGGTTTGGGGTCACTTAGAAATGTCCTTGTTTTTGAAAGAAAAGCACATTTTTGTCCGTTAAAATAACATCAAATTGATCAGAAATACAGTGCTACTATTGTAGCTGGAAACGTCAGATTTTTTTATGGAATATCTACAAAGGCGTACAGAGGCCCATTATCAGCAACCATCACTCCTGTGTTCCAATGGCACATTGTGTTAACTAATCTAAGTTTAGAATTTTAAAAGGCTAATTGATCATTAGAAAACCCTTTTGCAATTATGTTAGCACAGCTGAAAACTGTTGTCCTGATTAAAGAAGCAATAAACCTGGCCTTCTTGAGACGGGTTGAGTATCAAATCAAAGTTTATTTGTCACGTGCGCCGAATACAACAGACCTTACAGTGCTTACTTACAGGCTCTAACCAATAGTGCAAAAAAAGGTATGAGGTGAACAATAGCTAGGTAAAGAAATAAAACGACAGTAAAAAGGCAGGCTATATACAGTAGCGAGGCTATAAAAGTAGCGAGGTTACATACAGACACTAGTTAGTCAGGCTGATTGAGGTAGTATGTACATGTAGATATGGTTCAAGTAACTATGCATATAAGATGAACAGAGAGTAGCAGTAGCGTAAAAGAGGGGTTGGTGGGTTGCGGGACACAATGCAGATAGCCTGGTTAGCCAATGTGCGGGAGCACTGATTGGTCAGCCCAATTGAGGTAGTATGTACATGAATGTATAGTTAAAGTGACTATGCATATATGATAAACAGAGAGTAGCAGCAGCATAAAAAGAGGGTTTGGGGGGGCACACACAATGCAAATAGTCTGGGTAGGCATTTGATTATCTGTTCAGGAGTCTTATGGATTAGGGTAAAAACTGTTGAGAAGCCTTTTTGTCCTAGACTTGGCACTCTTTACTGCTTGCCATGCGGTAGTAGAGAGAATCGTCTATGACTGGGGTGGCTGGGGTCTTTGACAATTATTAGGGCCTTCCTCTGACACCGCCTGGTGTAGAGGTCCTGGAGGGCAGGCAGCTTAGCTCCAGTGATATACTGGGCCGTACATCACTACCCTCTGTAGTGCCTTGCGATCAGAGGCCGAGCAATTTCCGTACCAGGCAGTGATGCAACCAGTGCTCTCGATGTTGCAGCTGTAGAACCTTTTGAGGAAAAAGCCTTATCTCAGACTAGCCAATAAAAAGAAAATATTAAGATGGGCAAAAGAACACAGACACTGGACAGAGGAAGATTGGGGAAAAAAAGTGTTATGGACAGACAAATCTAAGTTTGAGGTGTTCGGATCACAAAGCAGAACATTCATGAGATGCAGAAAAACTGAAAAGATGCTGCAGGAGTGCTTAACGCCATCTGTCAATCATGGTGAAGGCAATGTGATGGTCTCGGGGTGCTTTGGTGGTGGTGTAGTGGGAGATTTGTACAGGGTAAAAGGGACCTTGAAGAAGGAAGGCGATCACTCCATTTTGCATACCCTGTGGACTGCGATTAACTGGAGCCAATTTCCTCCTACAACAGGACAATGACCCAAAGCACAGCTCCAAACTATGCAATAACTAATAAGTAGTCAGCTTGTATTCTGTCTATAATGGAGTGGCCAGCACAGTCACTGGATCTCAACCCTATTGAGCTGTTGTGGGAGCAGCTTGACCGTATGGTATGTAGATGTGTCCATCAAGCCAATCCAACTTGTGGTAGGTGCTTCAGGAAGCATGGGAGGAAATCTCTTTAGATTACTGTTAAGGGATTTTTTAATCAATAAGGACTAATTATGTATACATTTCAATCAGGACTGACTAATCAGAATACTATTATGTTACTGTATGAATTTTAGTTTAATCCTAGTACTGAATATAATGTGTGTAATTATAATCAAGAATTAGAACAATTACTGTCTGTTCTTTGGTAGAAACAAATTAATTTATCGTCAGACTGGCTAGAATGCTTATCTACACAGGGAGGCTTTGGCCTGGTCATAAATTATCTAAACTTGTGGGGGTCGATGTAGGAAGGCTTGAGAACTATACTTCCATTGTACCGGAGTGGAGGAGGGACAGGACAGTTTGAAACCTAATGACGTCATTTTCAGTTTATAACCTGTTGTAAATTGTATCATGTTCAGTACTCTGGAGAATAAACGTTAGCGCTTGATTTTGAGACTGGTCTCCGCCCATTTTATGCAAATAAGTTTCTTACAAATCCTTAGAAATGGGCTGAGTGTATTAATTGAATTGGGTAATAAACATATAGGAATTTAATTCCTCTAACAATTACCTCAACAAATTGACAACTAGAATGCCAAAGGTTTGCAAGGCTGTAATTGTTGCAAATGGAGGATTCTTTGACGAAAGCAAAGTTTGAAAGACACAAAAAAAAATCATTATTCATAATTTTGTCAACGTCTTGACTATGTTTCATATTCATTTTGGAACTAATTTCATGTAGGTTTTCATGGAAAACAAGGACATTTCAAAGTGACCCCAAACTTTTGAATGGTAGTGTATATCTTTCAATTATGCTGTGATATTTAACATACAATTTTAATCTATCTAATCGAATAGAATCCACAGATTGTAAATTGAAGTTAAATACTTTTACCAAGATTTTTAGTATGTTAGTAATTGACTGCCCCGGTCTCTCCAGATCTCCCATCAGTACTATTTCTAGGGTCAATTTGATTCTGTATCACAACAAAATCTGCAGAGCATTGATGATTTTATGCTCCAAATATTGACCATTTTGTTGGTGGCAAAAATTCTATATAATAACTTTAGCTGAAAAGCACGAAGTCTTGAATCGTTTTATATACGTATCAACCCATACACCATGTACCATGGAATTGGTACATCAAAAATCTCTTCCCAACTATTTTGCAATCTGTATGGCACAGTTGTCAACACCCTGATCCTCAAATGATACTGGTATACTTTCCTATTTATGCTATTTTTATTCCTACGCACGTTTTGATCCTTTATATTGGGCAGACAGACCAGTTCACTACTACGTCTCACTGTCACTTGCTGTAATCTGCTGTAATCAATTGGTTGTACTCTTGGATTGAGCAGATCTTCCTGTACAATTCTGATAACTCCATGAAGGACATAAGTCTACTATTCCAATTTACAATATCATATAAGAACAAAATACCCTTTTCAAACATCTTTCCCATAAATACAGGTATTTTATCAACCAGCACATTTGAGTTCAGGCATAATATTTGTTGTAATATCTGTTCTAGCTTTTCAGGGGGATGAAATTGAAATTGTAGCCAGCTCTGCAATGCTTGTTTGAAAAAGAAAGATACTTTGAAAAAAGTATAATTTTCAATTAATCGAAAATAAGACATGACAATCTGCACAAAGGCAAAAAGACCATGTTTAAACAATGGATGAGCTTTTCTTAGTAATCTACTTGAGAACCATTTAGGGTTCAAGTAAAACTTTTGAATAAGTGAAGCTTCAGTGTTGGTCAGGACGTGAGCTGGGTGGGCATTCTATGTTGTGTGTCTGGTTTGTCTATTTCTATGTTTGGCCTGATATGGTTCTCAATCAGAGGCAGGTGTTAGTCATTGTCTCTGATTGGGAACCATATTTAGGTATCCTGTTTTGTGTTGGGTTTTGTGGGTGATTGTTCCTGTCTTTGTGGCACCAGATAGGACTGTTTCGGTTTTTCACGTTTCTTGTTTTGTAGATTGTTGTATTTTCATCTTTATTAAAGATGTACAAAACTAACCACGCTGCATTTTGGTCTGCCTCTCACCAAAAGAAAACCGTTACACTGTGTGTAACATGTAGTGTGTGTAGCCTTAATATTCATGATGATAATTGTAATCCATATCGTATCCCCATCATAGTTGCATCGTAATTACCTTAAACGTCATTTTAAAAAACACACCAGCATTTCCATAGCAATTGATGTTTCACAACATCATAAAAGAGACCTTTCATTACTATAGAGACGGCTTCACTACAGTACATATGTATCCTGTACAATATGTTATTATTCCCAAATATCCCTATTCTGATATCATCCCCTTGATTGTAGTCAACATATTTAAACATGTAGACAAAGACATATAACTGATAGACAAACAAGAAACATATGAAATTATAGAACAGTTCTCAACAATAGAGAGAGAGGGGAGAGAGGGAGAGAAGAGAGCGACATCAAATGTGTACAGTGCCTTGCGAAAGTATTCGGCCCCCTTGAACTTTGCAAACTTTTGCCACATTTCAGGCTTCAAACATAAAGATATAAAACTGTATTTTTTTGTGAAGAATCAACAACAAGTGGGACACAATCATGAAGTGGAACGACATTTATTGGATATTTCAAACTTTTTTAACAAATCAAAAACTGAAAAATTGGGCGTGCAAAATTATTCAGCCCCTTTACTTTCAGTGCAGCAAACTAGCACCAGAAGTTCAGTGAGGATCTCTGAATTATCCAATGTTGACCTAAATGACTAATGATGATAAATACAATCCACCTGTGTGTAATCACGTCTCCGTATAAATGCACCTGCACTGTGATAGTCTCAGAGGTCCATTAAAAGCGCAGAGAGCATCATGAAGAACAAGGAACACACCAGGCAGGTCCGAGATACTGTTGTGAAGAAGTTTAAAGCCGGATTTGGATACAAAAAGATTTCCCAAGCTTTAAACATCCCAAGGAGCACTGTGCAAGCGATAATGTTGAAATGGAAGGAGTATCAGACCACTGCAAATCTACCAAGACCTGCCCGTCCCTCTAAACTTTCAGCTCATACAAGGAGAAGACTGTTCAGAGATGCAGCCAAGAGGCCCATGATCACTCTGGATGAACTGCAGAGATCTACAGCTGAGGTGGGAGACTCTGTCCATAGGACAACAATCAGTCGTATTTTGCACAAATCTGGCCTTTATGGAAGAGTGGCAAGAAGAAAGCCATTTCTTAAAGATATCCATAAAAAGTGTTGTTTAAAGTTTGCCACAAGCCACCTGGGAGACACACCAAACATGTGGAGTAAGGTGCTCTGGTCAGATGAAACCAAAATTGAACTTTTTGGCAACAATGCAAAACGTTATGTTTGGCGTAAAAGCAACACAGCTCATCACCCTGAACACACCATCCCCACTGTCAAACATGGTGGTGGCAGCATCATGGTTTGGGCCTGCTTTTCTTCAGCAGGGACAGGGAAGATGGTTAAAATTGATGGGAAGATGGATGGAGCCAAATACAGGACCATTCTGGAAGAAAACCTGATGGAGTCTGCAAAAGACCTGAGACTGGGACGGAGATTTGTCTTCCAACAAGACAATGATCCAAAACATAAAGCAAAATCTACAATGGAATGGTTAAAAAAATAAAGTTAAAGTCCAGACCTGAATCCAATCGAGAATCTGTGGAATGAACTGAAAACTGCTGTTCACAAATGCTCTCCATCCAACCTCACTGAGCTCGAGCTGTTTTTCAAGGAGGAATGGGAAAAAATTTCAGTGTCTCGATGTGCAAAACTGATAGAGACATACCCCAAGCGACTTACAGCTGTAATCGCAGCAAAAGGTGGCGCTACAAAGTATTAACTTAAGGGGGCTGAATACTTTTGCACGTCCAATTTTTCAGTTTTTGAATTGTTAAAAAAGTTTGAAATATTCAATAAGTGTCGTTCCACTTCATGATTGTGTCCCACTTGTTGATTCTTCACAAAAAAATACAGTTTTATATCTTTATGTTTGAAGCCTGAAATGTGGCAAAAGGTCGCAAAGTTCAAGGGGGCCGAATACCGTGGGATAAACTCGTTGGATTAACGCGCCAGCGATGTGCGGTAAAAAGAGTGGACTGGTGGGCATGGTTCGGGAGAAGATGCGGGAAGAGAACTGTGCAGGTGAGCTAACTGTTTACCACTGCATCATACATCAGGAAGCACTGTGTGCCAAAGCCCTAAAGATGGAACATGTTATGACCACAGTAACACAGGTAGTTAACTTTATAAGAGCCAAAGGTCTAAATCACCGCCAGTTTAAATCTTTTCTGGAGGAGTGTGGTTCGAATACGCAGACGTGCCGTATCACACAGAGTTGAGATGGCTAAGCAGAGGAAAAGTACTGAACAGATGTTTCGAGCTGCGTGAGGAAATATGTCAATTCCTGGAAACCAAAGGGAAGGATACAGCAGAGCTCCGGGAGCAAAAGTTCCTGTGTGAGCTGGCCTTTCTCTGTGACATCTCGAGCCATCTCGATGCGCTGAACCTGCAGCTTCAGGGGCGGGGCGCATCATCACAGACATGTACGCTGCAGTGAGGGCCTTCAAAACTAAACTGTGCCTGTGGGAGAATCAGATGCTGCAAGGAAACCCTTGCCATTTTCCCTGCTTCCAATCCATAAAAGCGCAGATCTCTACCGCCGTGTTCCCATGCGCACAGTTTGCTGAAAAACTCAGTGTTCTCGCTGCTGAGTTTAGCCTGCGATTTGCCGACTTCGATGCAAGTTTGAACTGCTTAGTAATCCCTTCGCAGTTGATGTGGAAAATGCACCAACCAACATCCAAATGGAGCTGATTGAACTCCAGTGCAACGACACGCTGAAGTCAAAGTATGATGCTGTGGGCGCCACACAGTTTCCACGGTTCATCCCTGACACAATGCCTCAGCTCCGCACCCAAGCTGCTCAGATGCTCTCCATGTTCGGCAGCACTTATCTATGCGAGCAACTTTTCTCCTCGATGAAGATGACCAAAACAACTCACAGGAGACGTCTGACTGATGAACATCTTCGCTCGATACTGAGGATTTCTTCAGCTCAGAGCTTGAGCCCAGACATTGATGAACTAGCATCCAAGAAGAGATGCCAGGTATCTGGCTTGGGCACATCAGATTAGACCAGTGTGCAATAATTAACATTTTCTTTATGCACTTTTTCTTGCTACAAGGCATGGGCTTGAATGGTTGATTGATTTATTATCATTTTATTTGTAAAATTATTAGCCAGTGGAAAAAGTTGATTTTGGTATTTAAATCAGAAGGCTGCAAATAGAAAAGAGGCATACAATTTTTATTTAAATTTAATTTATTTAATAAATGAATGCCATTGATGTGTTTTTTCATTTGAAATTCGATTTTGCATGTCTCCACTATTAAATTATATATTGTATGGTAATAAGCGATGCTTGTTCCATATTCAATGTCAAAGCAAAACTTGTTTGGGTCCATATTAAAAGGTTAATTTGTTCAATGTTGGCCCGTGACTTTGTTCAGGTTTTACATTTTGGCCCACTGGGTATTTGAGTTTGACACCCCTGCCTTAGAGAATGTCCAGACCAGCTGGCTGGTGTGTTTAAGGACATGTTCAATCAATCCCTATCCCAGTCTGCTGTCCCCACATGCTTCAAGATGGCCACCATTATTCATGTTCCCAAGAAATATAAGGTACCTAAACTAAATATCTATAGCCCCGTAGCACTCACTTCTTTCATCATGAAGTGCTTTGAGAGACTAGTCAATGATTATATCACCTCTATCTTACCTGATACCCTAGACCCACTCCCAATAGGTCCACAGGTCCACAGACAATGCAATCGGCATCAATCTGCATACTGCCCTATCCCATCTGGACAAGAGGAATACCTATCTAAGAATGCTGTTCATTGACTACAGCTCAGCATTCAACCCCATACCCTCTAAACTCATCATTAAGCTTGATTACCAACAATGACGAAACAGCCAACAGGGAGGAGGTGAGGGCCCTCAGAGTGTGGTGTCAGGAAAATAATCTCTCACTCAACATCAACAAAACAAAGGAGATGATCGTGGACTTCAGGAAATAGCAGAAGGAGCACCCCCCTATTCACATCGATGGGACAGTAGTGGAGAAGGAGGAAAGTTTTAAGTTCCTCGGTGTACACATCACGGACAAACTGAAATGGTTCATGCACACAGACAGAGTGATGAAGAAGGTGCAACAGCGCTTCTTCAACCTCAGGAGGCTGTATAAATTTGGCTTGTCACCTAAAACCCTCTCAAACTTTTACAGATGCACAATCGAGAGCATCCTGTTGGGCTGTATCACCGCCTGGTACGGCAACTGCACTGCCCTCAACCACAAGGCTCTCCAGAGGGTAGTGTGGTCTGCACAACGCATCACCGGGGGCAAACTACCTGCCCTCCAGGACACCTACAGCACCCGATGTCACAGGAAGGCCAAAAAGATCATCAAGGACAACAACCACACAAGCCATTGCCTGTTCACCCCGTTATCATCCAGAAGGCAAGGTCAGTACAGGTGCATCGAAGCTGGGACCGAGAATCTGAAAGAAGCTGTTTATCTCAAGGCCATCAGACTGTTAAACAACCATCACTAACTTAGAGAGGCTGCTGTCAACATACAGACTCAAATCACTGGCTACTTTAATAAATGGGTTTAGTAAAGGTATTACTAGTCACTTTAAATAATTCAGCTTTAATAATGTTTACATATCCTACATTACTCATCTCATATGTATATACTGTATTTTAAACCATCTCTTGCCTATGCCGCACGGCCATAGCGCATCCATATATTTATATGTACATATTCTTATCCCATCCCCTTACATTTTGTGTATACGGTAGTCGTTGTGAATTTGTTAGATTACTTGTTAGATATTACTGCCCCGTCGAAACTAGAAGCACAAGCATTCCGCTACACTCATATTAACATCTGCTAACCATGTGTATATGACCAATAATATTTGATTTGATTTGAAAGCTGCTAAGGGGAGGACAGCTCATAATAATGTCTGGAACGTACCCAGTGGGAATGGTATCAAACACATGGTTTCCATGTGTTTGATGGAAACCATGTGTTTGATGGAAACCATGTGTGTGATGGAAACCATGTGTTTGATGTATTTGATACAATTTTACTGATTCCACTCCAGCTATTACCATAAGTCTGTCCTCCCCAATTAAGGTGCCACCAAACTCCTCTGCCAACAAGGCAGGATAATAATGCTGATTCTCTCCCCACACGCCCAAGTTTTGAAGGTAGATAGAGTGGAGTTGAATGCTAACCTTGTCCTGCATTGGACATCAGAATGTGATGATGAATGTAGACCTATTTTCTTATATCTGTGCTTTATCTTCATATATAAAAGCCGAGTAAAGACGAAGCTCCTTTGTTCTGACTGTAATGTCACGACTCCGGTCTTAATGAGACAGAAAAGGTCATCAGGGATTGGCTCAAAAAGCATATTATTTTCTTGAAGTGGGTTGTTACAGTTACTAATAAGGCTAGCACTGGAATAGCAATGGGTGACCATTTTTGTTGTTGTTGCAATGTTAGAAATACAAGCTCCCTTTTTAATTAATGAGAAATCTCCCTCACTGTAAGGTGCCAATTTAAGTAGAGACATTATGAGGGATTTCAGATCACATGTATGTTTTGAATTATTTTTCACATACACTGCTCCTTGTAGACAATTAATTTAAAGCTGTTTTGTGGCAGACTGGGAAAAAGTTAAGAAAAATCGGACAGAATTGTTGTTGAAACTGTTTGAATGTCCATGTTGTTGTACCTCTGGTGTTCCACGGCGCTGTTCTTTTTGGACTGGGAGAGAGAACTTTCATCTGATAATTATTTGTAATTAGAAGAGCCTGAAGCAGAATCCAGATTCCACAGGAAGTTGTAAATGGAGACTCTTTACTAATGTGACGTCATTTTGTGGGAAGAGAATAAATTGGCACACAGTTTGTTGCTGACAAGTGGCTTGAGTGATTCATGAATTAGTTGAGACCAAAGAGACACTTTCCATCACTCTTCTGTAAATGACACAGACTGAGTGGGTGTTTGTTGATTTATTTGAATGTGTGAGGCAAAACACACATACACACACACATTTTCTTTTAACCTTTGAGAGTAGGAACCATAAATCCCACAATCATCTGTGATTGGCTGGAATGGAGGGAACATGTCTTGAAGTGATTTCTGCTGCTGCACTCTAACAACCCCTCCCTCCCAAGTGTTGGGAGGGAGGGGTTGTTAGAGTGGGAGGACTTTCAGTTCACACTGAGCTGTTGAATATTAGGTAAACAAGAAGCCCAATTAGGTAAACAAGAAGCCCAATTTAGCTTTCAACCCCAATCTATCTGCGTGGTGTGTGGTGAGGAGGAAGCAGAAGGAGAGGGTAGGAAAGAACAAATAAAGAGGAGAGAAGACAGAGGAAAAACAAATGGGAGTTGAGGAATGAGTTGAAGTGAGGACTGTGCATTGTCAGAGAACTGACTGAGGCTGTGCTGCCATGGGCTTGTGACCTTTAATCATATGGCTGTATGACCCTGTGCAGCTCAGCACCCTGTGCAGCTCAGCACCCTGTGCAGCTCAGCACCCTGTGCAGCTCAGCCGCTACACTCAGGCAACCCTCTGAGACAGACGCTTTTTTTTGTCACACAGACACTGGCATGCATTTACACACACATACTCACAAATATACAGACATGTATCCAGAGCAGCTCATGTCAACACGCAAACAGATAAGTTCACAATCCCAATCTTGATCATTTTATAGCCTAGTGATTTTATAGCACAGTGTTTGCACATCCAACAAATGTCTAGGTGTAGAGTGGAAGAAAGTCACACGAAAGGAATAGAACTACCCACACACAGCATTCTCCCATATGTTGGATTGCTAGCCTGAAGAAGACCACCTAATCAAAATGTTACAATAAAGGGAGCATGCCACATTGTGGGGGTATTTCTATTCCTTTCTGAGTTGTTTATTCCCTGAGGCTGTGATAATGCATTTGGCCAGGTGATGGCGCCATCAGACTTTTCCATAATCAATTGTGAAATGTGTGAAAAACTTTTTGTCAATATTCAATTTAACTCAAATCAAATTGTATTTGTCACATGCACTGAATACAACGGGTGTAAACCTAATATTGAAATGCTTATTTACAAGCCCTTAACCAACAATGCAGTTTTAAGAAAATCCCTGAAAAAGTAAGAGATAAGAATAACAAATAATTAAAGAGCAGCAGTAAATAACAATAGCGGGCCTATATACAGGGGGTATCTGTACAGAGTCAATGTGTCAATGTGCGGGGGGCACCGGTGTCGAGGTAATTGAGGTAAAAGTGGCAATGCATAGATGACCGAGATAGCAGCAGCATGCTAGTCTGAGTAGCTATTTGATTAGCTATTCAGGAGTCTTATGGCTTGGGGGTAGAAGCTGTTAAGAAGCCGCTTGGACCTAGACTTGGTGCTCCGGTACCGCTTGCCGTGGAGTAGCAGAGAAAACAGTCTATGACTAGGGTGGCTGGAGTCTTTGACAATATTTAGGGCCTCTGAAACTGCCTGGTATAGAGGTCCTGGGTGGCAGGAAGCTTGGCCACAGTGATCTACTGGGCCGTACGCACTACCCTCTGTAGTGCTTTGTGGTCGGAAGCCGAGCAATTGCCATACCAGGCAGTGATGCAACCAGTCAGTATGCCCTCGATGGTGCAGCTGTAAAACCTTTTGAGGAGCTGAGAACCCTTGCCAAATATTTTCAGTGTCCTGAGGGGGAAAAGGTTATGTTGTGCCCTCTTCACGGCTGTCTTTGTGTGCTTGGACCATGTTAGTTTGTTGTTGATGTGGACGCCAAGGAACTTGAAGCTCTCAACCTGCTTCACTACAGCCCCATCGATGAGAATGGGGGGGGTGCTCGGTCCTCCTTTTCCTGTAGTCCACAATCATCTCCTTTGTCTTGATCACGTTGAGGGAGAGATTGTTGTCCTTGCACCACACGGTCAGGTCTCTGACCTCCTCTCTATAGGCTCTCATCGTTGTTGGTGATCAGGCCACTGTTGTGTCACCAGCAAACTTAATGATGGTGTTGGAGTCGTACCTGGCCATGCAGTCATGAGTGAACAGGGAGTACAGGAGGGGACTGATCACGCACCCCTGAGGGGCCCCCGTGTTGAGGATCAGCGTGGCTGATGTGTTATTACCTACCCTTACCACCTGGGGGCGGCCTATCAGGAAGTCCAGGATCCAGTTGCAGAGGGAGGTGTTTAGTCCCAGGGTCCTTAGCTTAGTGATGAGCTTTGAGGACACTATGGTGTTGAATGCTGAGCTGTAGTCATTGAATAGAATTCTCAGATGGGTGTTCCTTTTGTCCAGGTGGGAAAGGGCAGTATGGAGTGCAATAGATATTGCATCATTTGTGGATTTGTTGGTGCGGTATGCAAATTGGAGTGGGTTTAACGTTTCTGGGATAATGGTGTTAATGTGAGCCATGACCAGCCTTTCAAAGCATTTTATGACTACAGACGTGAGTGTTATAAATTGGTAGTCATTTAGGCAGGTTACATTAGTGTTCTTGGGCACAGGGACTATGGTGGTCTGCTTGAAACATAGTATTACAGACTCAGGTAGGGAGAGGTTGAAAATGTCAGTGAAGACACATGCCAGTAGGTCAGCACATGATTGGAGTACACATCCTGGAAATCCGTCTGGCCCAGCGGCCTTGTGAATGTTGACCTGTTTAAAGGTCTTACTCACATGGGCTGCGTAGAGCATGATCACACAGTCAACCGGAACAACTGATGCTCTCATGCATGTTTCAGTGTTAATTGCCTCGAAGCGAGCATAGACGTTATTTAGCTTGTCTGGTAGGCTCGTGTCACTGGGCAGTTCTCAGGTGTGCTTCCCTTTGTAGTCTGTAATAGTTTGCAAGCCCTGCCACATCTGACGAGTGTCGGAGCCTGTGTAGTACAATTCAATCTTAGTCCTGTATTGATGCTTTGCTTGTTTGATGGTTGGTCGGAGGGTATAGTGTGAAGATTCCAGGTTCGAGTCCCACTCCTTGAAAGCGGCAGCTCTACCCTTTAGTTCAATGCGAATGTTTCCTGTAATTCATGGCTTCTGGTTGGGGACGTCCTCAATGCACTTATTGATAAAGCCAGTGACTGATGTTGTGTACTCCTCAATGCCATCGGAAGAATCCCAGAACATATTCCAGGCTGTGCTTGCAAAAATAGTCCTGTAGTTTAGCATCTGCTTCATCTGACCACTTTTTATAGACTGAGTCACTGGTGCTTCCTGCTTGAATTGTTGCGTGTAAACTGGAATCAGGAGGATAGAGTTATGGTCAGATTTGCCAAATGGAGGGCAAGGGAGAGCTTGGTACGCGTCTCTGTGTATGGAGTAAAGGTGGTCTAGAATTTTTTTCCCTCTGGTTGCACATTTAACATGCTGATAGAAATTAGATTAGGAGCTAGGAGCTAGGAGCTAGGAGCGCCGCCTCTGGATGACCGTTTTCCTGTTCGCTAGTGGCAGAATACAGCTCATTGAGTGTGGTCTTAGTGCCAGCCTTGGTCTGTGGTGGTATGTAGAGACAGCTATGAAAAATTCAGATGAAAACTCTCTAGGTAGATAGTGTGGTCTACAGCGTATCATGAGATACTCTACCTTGCACGAGCAGAACCTTGAGACTTCCTTAGATATCATGCACCAGCGATTGCTTACAAATATGCATAGGCCCCCGCCCCGTGTCTTACCAGAGGCTGCTATTCTGTCCTGCCGATAAAGTGTATAACCTGCCAGCTGTATGTTCTTAATGTCGTCGTTCAGCCTTGACTCTGTGAAACATAAGATATGACAGTTTTTAATAACCCGTTGGTAGGATATGCGTGCTTTCTGTTTGTCCCATTTATTTTACAACAATAGAACGTTAGCTAGCAGAACGGAGGGCAAGGGCAGATTAGCCACTCGTCGCCTGATCCTCACATGGCATCTGATCTCTTTCCACAAAACGTACATTTCATCTTCTAGCAAATCACGGGGATCTGGGTCTGGTCGGGTGTCCGTAGTATATCCCTTGTGTCGGATTCACTGAAGAAAAATTCCTCGTCCAATTTGAAGTGAGTAATCCCAGTTCTGATGTCCAGAAGCTCTTTTCGGTCATAAGAGACAGTAGCAGCAACATTATGTACAAAACAGGTTACGAACAACGCGAAAAATAAACAATATAGCATTGTTGGTTAAGAGCCTATAAGACAGCAGCCCTACCCTTCGGCGCCAACTATTATACCTGATACAGCCAGTGGCGACACGTCATTCAGGGCAGGTGGGGCTGTTTTGAGTCCCACATTTTTTGCGTTTAAAAAAATATATATATATATAAATATAGAGATGTTTTTGCTTGTTTTGCATGTTATTTTGGCATTAATACATATCAGTTTGCAAATAATGTAAAAAAAAAAAAACAATATATATCATTGAGTTAATAAAGCCTCATACACACATGGTCTCTTTTTTGTTTTCTTGAGTAAGGCAGCTCCAAAATGCAGATGTTCAGCCTAGCTCAGTGCTTTCTGTGGTAGTGGGGCTAGCCAGCAAAAAATAGGAGCATTGCGCCATGATTGGCTCAGTGTTCTGTCACTGATGGGGACACTACTTCATCGCAGAGTTTATGTCCTTAGTAAGGGTAGATATCCAAAATTTCAGCCCTTTGTGTCCTGCATTAGAGTTATATTACAAGTGCTCTTCCAAGAAGGCTCAAGGTCATTGGCCACAGATAAAATGACGTCAAATCACGTCATATGTACAGTAGCTTTGATTGGACAGATCATGTCAATATCTTACTTTCAAAGTCTTAGCTAGCAGTCATCATCATGAATCAAGTCGACAATCTACTGGCAAATCCTTTTTAATCCTTGTCATATGAAGAGAAATAATGAAGAGAAATTATAGATAAAACGGTGCTCATCGGTCACTGGACATAAAAATTACACAAGTTGGAAATCGCAAATTCAACAATGAGTCGTGTGGAAGGAATCAGTGGCCAACTGCAAGCAGTGCAATGCAACCAGTAGCCTGCTATTCAATGGAGTGCTGTGTGTGTTTTTTTCTGAGTTCCCACCATGAATCCAGAGAATGCCAGACTTTGATGACAAAGTTTGATGACAAAACCGCCGCACCGCCTTCATGTTTAAGTGAGCACATCACAAGCCAATGTGAGTCCAAAAATGTATTGTATGCTGCTCCATACATTATGTAATGTGCAAGGGAGATATGTATACTGTAGCTAAGAAAGTAGTACGAAGTTTATGTTGTGTAGTAAGCTGTTAATAGCCAGTGTGCTTCACCATAATAATTTGGTCTATTTTCACCTCTTCATTTCGCCAAACGTTACTGTTCTGACTCGGTGGTGCTGCACATGTAGCCTATAACCTGTTTTTGAGAAACGTCATCTAATATTGTAAGAGGTTTCATTGTCTGCTTTATACGCCCACTTTATTTGTCCTACGGTTCTAACTTGGTGTACAGGGAAAATTCTGTAATAGCAGCCCATGTTCTGTATTCTGTCACTGTACATTTCAATAGTGCTGAACACATAGTTACATTGACTACGTCCGTCGAAGCTCGCTCATTAATGTCTTCATCAAAATTACGGAATGACTCTTGTCCGCTCATCGTTCCCTTATGCCATTGTTTGTAGATCTCAATTGTTAGTAGAAACCACATTTGTTTAAGCAAGTCAGCTATATCAGCTATGTCTTTTAAAAAGGCGGTAAACAAGGCTGAATTAATTGTTTCGCTGCCAAACAAGACTCCGCTGATAGCCAGGTGTATTGGTAGTAAGGATTCACTCCATTGTGCTTTATGTTGGCCGAAACAGTTTGTGGGCACCTCTTATTGCCATTATAGTGCAATTAATTTATTGTTTTTAGTGTTGTGTTGTGTAGGTCTTTGCTGGCATGCATCTAAGAAATACAGTTTGAGTTTGCCCCACCAGGATTTACATGCTAAAATCGCCACTGGATACAGCAAAATGACACTGTGTACCTCCACCTACAGTGGTGCAAAAAAGTATTTAGTCAGCCAGCAATTGTGCAAGTTCTCCCACTTAAAAAGATGAGAGAGGCCTGTAATTTTCATCATAGGTACACTTCAACAATGACAGACAAAATGAGGGAAAACATTTCAGAAAATCACATTGTAGGATTTGTTCTGAATTTATTTACAAATTATGGTGGAAAATAAGTATTTGGTCACCTACAAACAAGCAAGATTTCTGTCTCTCACAGACCTGCAACTTCTTCTTTAAGAGGCTCCTCTGTCCTCCACTCGTTACCTGTATTAATGGCACCTGTTTGAACTTGTTATCAGTATAAAAGACACCTGTCCACAACCTCAATCAGTCACACTCCAAACTCCACTATGGCCAAGACCAAAGAGCTGTCAAAGGACACCAGAAACAAAATTATAGACCTCCACCAGGCTGGGAAGACTGAATCTGTAATAGGTAAGCAGCTTGGTTTGAAGAAATCAACTGTGGGAGCAATTATTAGGAAATGGAAGACATACAAGACCACTGATAATCTCCCTCGATCTGGGGCTCCACGCAAGATCTCACCCCGTGGGGTCAAAATGATCACAAGAACGGTGAGCAAAAATCCCAGAACCACACGGGGGGACCTAGTGAATGACCTGCAGAGAGCTGGGACCAAAGTAACAAAGCCTACCATCAGTAACACACTACGCCACCATGGACTCAAATCCTGCAGTGCCAGACGTGTCCCCCTGCTTAAGCCAGTACATGTCCAGGCCCGTCTGAAGTTCGCTAGAGAGCATTTGGATGATCCAGAAGAAGATTGGGAGAATGTCATATGGTCAGATGAAACCAAAATATAACTTTTTGGTAAAAACTCAACTTGTCGTATTTGGAGGACAAAGACTGCTGAGTTGCATCCAAAGAACACCGTACCTGCTGTGAAGCATGGGGGTGGACACATCATGCTTTGGGGCTGTTTTTCTGCAAAGGGACCAGGATGACTGATCCGTGTAAAGGAAAGAATGAATCGGGCCATGTATCGTGAGATTTTGAGTGAAAACCTCCTTCCATCAGCAAGGGCATTGAAGATGAAACGTGGCTGGGTCTTTCAGCATGACAATGATCCCAAACACACCGCCCGGGTAACGAAGGAGTGGCTTCGTAAGAAGCATTTCAAGGTCCTGGGGTGGCCTAGCCAGTCTCCAGATCTCAACCCCATAGAAAATCTTTGGAGGGAGTTGAAAGTCTGTGTTGCTCAGCAACAGCCCCAAAACATCACTGCTCTAGAGGAGATCTGCATGGAGGAATGGGCCAAAATACCAGCAACAGTGTGTGAAAACCTTGTGAAGACTTACAGAAAACGTTTGACCTCTGTCATTGCCAACAAAGGGTATATAACAAAGTATTGAGATAAACTTTAAATTATATTTAAATAAATTAATCTTCTCCTTTCCCCCTTCTGATGACCAGGTGGCGAATCGCATCTCTGCATGTCTGGCAGACATATCAGTGTGGATGACGGATCACCATCTCAAGCTGAACCTCGGCAAGACGGAGCTGCTCTTCCTTCCGGGGAAGGACTGCCCGTTCCATGATCTCGCCATCACGGTTGACAACTCCATTGTGTCCTCCTCCCAGAGCGCTAAGAACCTTGGCGTGATCCTGGACAACACCCTGTCGTTCTCAACTAACATCAAGGCGGTGGCCCGTTCCTGTAGGTTCATGCTCTACAACATCCGCAGAGTACGACCCTGCCTCACACAGGAAGCGGCGCAGGTCCTAATCCAGGCACTTGTCATCTCCCGTCTGGATTACTGCAACTCGCTGTTGGCTGGGCTCCCTGCCTGTGCCATTAAACCCCTACAACTCATCCAGAACGCCGCTGCCCGTCTGGTGTTCAACCTTCCCAAGTTCTCTCACGTCACCCCGCTCCTCCGCTCTCTCCACTGGCTTCCAGTTGAAGCTCGCATCCGCTACAAGACCATTGGTGCTTGCCTACGGAGCTGTGAGGGGAACGGCACCTCAGTACCTCCAGGCTCTGATCAGGCCCTACACCCAAACAAGGGCACTGCGTTCATCCACCTCTGGCCTGCTCGCCTCCCTGCCACTGAGGAAGTACAGTTCAAGCTCAGCCCAGTCAAAACTGTTCGCTGCTCTGGCTCCCCAATGGTGGAACAAACTCCCTCACGACGCCAGGACAGCGGAGTCAATCACCACCTTCCGGAGACACCTGAAACCCCACCTCTTTAAGGAATACCTAGGATAGGATAAAGTAATCCTTCTCACCCCCCCTTAAAAGATTTAGATGCACTATTGTAAAGTGGCTGTTCCACTGGATGTCATAAGGTGAATGCACCAATTTGTAAGTCTCTCTGGATAAGAGCGTCTGGTAAATGACTTAAATGTAAATGTAAATGTAACTTTTGATATTGACCAAATACTTATTTTCCACCATAATTTGCAAATAAATTCATTAAAAATCCTACAATATGATTTTCTGGATTTTTTTTCTCATTTTGTCTATCATAGTTGAAGTGTACCTATGATGAAAATCACAGGCCTCTCTCATCTGTTTAAGTGGGAGAACTTGCACAATTGGTGGCTGACTAAATACTTTTTTTGCCCCACTGTATATGATGTTCAGGGAATATGTAATTGTCACTCAATATGAGATGCCACAGCGTAAAACAGAGAATGATTACTTCTCTTATATCGTTGCCAATAATAGCCCTATAGTTAACTAGAATAAAACAATGGAAGACAAATAGACTGACACAAATGCTTTTGCAGTAAGTCATTAGTCGAACATGTAATGGTGACTTTTGAATAGAATGGGTCCAGCCACGAACATAGTTTCTCTCTATCCAGGTCTCTGCAGTATTTTCCCTACTCAAGAGGGAGTTGTTTTGGCCAGCCTTGTTTTTTTCTCACTGAGGTTGAATCAATACTTTTTTTAAAGTGCTCTCTGATACATGGACATTTCATTGAAAAAGCACTTTTTCAGGCATTGATGAAAGTTTCCTATAATGCAGTTGACACCTCCCAGCCTAAGAACTAAATGATTGTTGCCATCTGATTGTTGCCTACCGTCTAGTGGCATGAAAATGAATTATTGACTAGGGTGTATGAATCTTATTTAGATATGACTTGTGAATAAGTGTATGAAAAAAAGGTTAGGTAGACTTACAAGTAATCACCTTGTTCTTAACATGAGATATGACCAGTTTGTACATTTTGAAGAGATGAAGTCTGGGCACCAGACTGGAGATTAACGAGCAACAAATATTCTAGGTCTAGCAGTCTAGACTATCCATCTATCCATCTATCCAACAACACTGACTATGATGGCTATACTTAAGCGCTTTTTTTTCTCATAAACAATCATTTTTAACTACATTATGACAGAATGTGTGTTTGTAAATGTGCACCTGCATAATGTATTATGTACTTGAGAAAAAGTGAGGTGAGATATTAAATGATAAATAGTAGATACTAGTATGATTTCTTTGTGCGTAGAGAATGGCTACACTTTACATGGACTGTTCTGTTGCTCAGGGTCCAAAGAGACTCCAAGGTCTTTCCCATTTAGTATTCATTGCACAGTAATAGCTATGAACTGAAGTATTCTCCAAGATCTGCAGTGAAAGCAAGGTCTTGCTTTCCCTGGCTCAAACATAATGCAGCCAGGGCTATGGAGGAAGACGAGATCTGGACAATTGAAGCAGCCATATTGTGACTAGATAGAATCAAGTAGGCTTATTTATGTTCCCATCAAGCAGGGGAAATGCACTCTCAGATTGTATGGTTGTTGGGTTGTGATTAAAGTGCCACAGTGTGTTTCTTGTAGCTCTACTGTAGTGTGAATAAATCCAGTTGGTTTCTAGCCATATGCCAAATAATAGGACTTCCTGTAGGCTGATTGTCTGTCTGACTGTCTGTCTGTCTGTCTGTCTCCGTCTGTCTGTCTGTGGGTGGAGAAGGTGTGAGCTCGAATGATGCTCCCCAGTGTTTCTTGGGGAGGTGAGCTGAATGCTAGCTGCTGGGTGGAGGCTCTCTGACAGGCAGAGACGTCAGGCTGTTAGTACTGAAAAAGGCCCCTCTGCCTGGATATGACAGGTACAGTATAGGGTCTTAAAGGCAAGGTACCTCTCCCCCACTCCTTTACATAGAGCCCCAGAGGGTTAGTATGAATAATTAATTACTCCTATGGTAAGTACCCTTGAGGCCCCCTCTACTGTACCTACATGCTGTAGAATTGTGTGCTGGCTGTAGGACAAGTGGTCAAGTACCATCTCTAATTCAAACATTTTCTTTGTTCAAATATAGCCACGTTTGTGGCTCGTATTTAATTCATTCTATTTTCCACAAATGGATTTTCAGAGATTCTGAGAATCCAATCCCTCTTTCATTTGCTCAAATGATTTATCTTAGCTCAATAAAATACTCAGGACAATTTTTCGAGAAAATAAGACAGACCTGAAGTTATTATTTACTTTTCCAAGCTCTTTCTGAGCTCTAAAGGCATCAATAATGGAGATAGCCAAATCAATGTTAGCAATTACCCAGATTAATGGACAACAGTTGAACAACCTCCCAAAGATCAGTGTCGACCTCTGACATCAGACTGTGGGAGCCCTGTTCAGAGAACCACTCCAGGCAAAACCCATACCAATTTACAACACTATTCAATTTGCATGCTAATGCAGCCAAAGCATGATGAGTAGAGTAGGCTACAGGGCTGGTTTGGTTCTAGTGCTGCTTACGCCGGCAGACAAATCACCTCCCAATAATCGCATCAGACATTGGCTCCAGTGTAAGAATGGGAACATGAAGTGGAGTTGCCATGAATTATGAAACACAAGATGCTTCAAGTAGAAAATCCACTGCATGTTAGCTTCATTGTGAGGCAGAAGGGTCAAGTCAGCGTCAAGGCGTCTATTCTATTGGTCTGAAATATTTTAAAGAATAATATGCATATCCATAAGCTACAAGTGTAACATATAATCAAGGCCTACACATGCTGGCAATGACTCATTTATAATCCAGACAAATGTATTTCCATCAGTTGACATTTTAATGTATAGCAACAGTACAAAGTGAATCGTTTGCTTCCAAAATAGTAATGTTTTGTATGTACAATATTTATACAATAATTTATTGTTTAAAAAAGGTTCAATGGTAAAATGTATTACAGTTTATTGCACCACACATTTATAAATTATCATCATAAAAACATCACACATGAAACATTTAACACTTAAACAGGACATGGGTTTTCTTATTTTGATTCAACTGTTACGTTTTTAAAACTCTTTTACGAATATCTATTTGTGGAGTGCCCTCCAAAGTTGACCAAAATGACCAGGGCCCGGTTTCCCGATAGCGATGGAATTTAGGCTTAAGAGTGTTTTAATAAGACATCTTTCCTACAACTGCCAAATATGTAACATGCGTTTCCCATACTGATAGACTCTCAGATCAGCTTTCTCCATGCAAATCTTTCCTTAACATTATAATTATTTAACAATACTGACGACGGATCAGTTTCTAGAGAGATATTACCACCTACGGCTGCAAATATTATAATAACGCTTACCAAATTACATTTATGAAAATGCACTAAATCACCGATTTGGCATATCATTGCGTACATTATGCTACACATCATTAAATATATAGAGACAAATACAGACAGTAGTCTACAAATAGCAAAATAGAACTCAATTGATTGAACATTGCAAAAATCACTGAAGCTGGAAACTCATATCTCCCTCACTAACTTTAAGCATCAGCTGTCAGAGCAGCTCACAGATCACTGCACCTGTACATAGCCTACCTGTAAATAGCACATCCAACTACCTCATCCCCATATTATTTTTTATAAATTTTTTTTTTGCTCCTTTGCACCCCAGACTTGCACATTCATCTTCTGCACATCTATACTTCCAGTATTTAATTGCTAAATTGTAATTACTTCACCACTACGGCCTATTTATTGCCTTACCTCCCTAATCTTACCTCATTTGCACACACTGTACATATCATTTTCTATTGTGCTATTGACTGTACGTTTGTTTATTTGAGGTGTGTAACTCTGTGTTGTTGTTTGTCTCGCACTGCTTATCTTGGCCAGGTCGCAGTTGTAAATGAGAACTTGTTCTCAACTGGCCTACCTGGTTCAATAAAGATGAAATACAATTTTTTTAAACATTAAATGTATTTCTATATGAATGAAACAGGCCTACTGTTTATATTTTAATGTAATCATCTCAGTTTTCATTTGAAGCATATTTTTATACGTCGCATGTTTGTATCAATTGCAAAGACATTGGCAACTTTGGATTTGTAGTCAGCTTTGTTCTGAAGTCATTGGCGGCCACAGACACTGATAAACCATGTGATTCTAATGTTAGTGGATATCCTCTGTGTATAATGGGACGCAGGAGGGAAAAAGCATCTAAGGACGCACTTAGCTGTTCTACAAGTTGTCTGAGACAGGCATGAGATTACGATTGGTTCCAAGTGCTACGTTAATAACAATGGTTTTGGGAAACAGCTTGGAGATGTAATAATGTTCCTATGAAGAAGGGTCTAACGATGAACAATGCTTTTGGGAAAACGGGCCCAGGACAAGTAACTGGTCAAAATTACTGGAGAATAATGGAGAAATCATCAAGAGGGTAATGAATGATTTCAGTGCAGATAAACATATCAAACAGAAACCCTGAATTAAAGCAATCCTATGGAGAGTCCAGTTTTATAATGCTAATCTTTAAGATGACACTCAGTGAATGTAACAGCAAAAATCATTTGTCATTTGAATATGTTAAATTCAAACCATTTAAAAGGCTATTCTCTCATCTTGACCTCATCTTTTAAAAACGTTAATGGGACATATTTAAAAGAAAGCTACAGTCTACTTGATGCAACAGGAATCTTGAGTTTCCACCTTTGAAAGTATGCTATGTAGAAACCTGAGGATTCTCTGAAAGTATAACACAATGATCTACTGAAATTCAAGTATCATGTTCAATGTAAACATTGACTGATGGCTGAGGGGTCTCATAAACCAGGAGGAAACTGATCTGACCCACAGGAAGTGTCATTAATCTTCCAGCTCTAAGGAATGATTCCCAAAGCTCCATTGGCTACTTTGGGTCACTGCTAATATACAGTTGGTTAAATAAATGGTCTAGAAACCCACTTCCCTAATTTCTGTCATCCCCAGAGTGCCTTAATAACTTAAAACCACCTTGTTAAACTTTTCTAAATATAATTTCTACTTTGGCTACAGGGCATTTGACATAGTATGAAACATGAGAAACTTTTAGGACTAAGAGCAAGGGTCAACAGGCTGAAGTGATCATTTTAAATAATGGGTATATTTGGAATGGTTTTCTATTCAGATTTATTCTCTTTACAAATGTACTGAATTATGATGGCTTAATTCAATTAAATCTGGACTGCAGTATGTACACAACAGCATAAATAGATTCAAATAGACTCATAGAAGGTTTTGGGCACCAGATTACCTCCCCTCACAATGCATCCAGTTCCCAGATTTAGGCACATGTTTGCACAGGCAGTAGGCAGAGTTACTGTGTAAACATTACTAAGGCAGATTTGATTGAATCCAGCCCAAAGTACGCCATAATAGAATTGACCCCCCCCCCCCACCCCCCCACCCTGTAATAAGAGCTTTGTGTGGGTTTTTATGATAGAGTGCTCAGAGTGTGTCTGGTAAATTGAGTGTCTGGCAGGGCGGTAACCAAACAAAAATGTTTTGCTACCTTGATGATCTGGAGATGACATTTTAATGTCACCTAATCGCAGAGTTCATTAACTGAAACCTTCAAGGAGCCTTCATAAGGCTTCCTGAAGGCTTTATGACGCAGCATTAGACTTGTCCGCTGAAAAGGGAATGTCAGTCCAAGGCCAAGGCTATGATATGCATGTATTTAGTTTTTGTGGTACTGTTTAGTAGTCTCTCGATGCCTGCTCATCCCTTACACCTCCACATGTGGCCCCACTGCAGCAGACAGAGAGAGGACAGCAGTGCTTGGTGAATTTGCTTGTATATCTGTGCTCTTCCCTTGTTGAGCACTCAGGCTGAATTATTATGTTGTTCAGTTTCCTTCACCTGCTGCTTGTGGGGCTGCTTGCTCTTCTGGTAGCATGTGACCTGTGTCCTGGGCCTTGTCTGTCTGTGTGTCTCTGAGTACACACGTCTGCCTCAGCTCTCCACAGACATGGCTGTGATGATCTGCTCTACTTTGTAGGCCAGCCTCTGCTTCTGGGCCTGATCATCCTGCTCCAGGGCCTCAATGATCTGACACATACACATACAAGACAGACACGAAATCAGCAAATCAGGCAGGGAAACACAAGGTTACTGTACTTTGTGCTGCAAATACCCTCCTGTTACTACAATTAGGCAGGCTAAGGGGTACTTTAATTTACGTTGAATCTAGATGCCCCTGTTTTGGATGCCACCCTAGCCCCTTACTGTATTTTGTAAAGACATTGAGGTATAGGGCCTCACCTCTTGGCTGTACTTGCTGACGTAGGCATACATCTCGTGCAGGGCACACAGCACATTGAACTCATTGGAGTGAAGACGGGCCTGCTCGGCCAGGTAGGCATTCATGTCCTGGTCACTGATGGCAGGTAGGCGGTTTATGTCCGCGTAGTACCTAGCGGGAGACAGAAACACACACAGGCTGTTCTGTCAGCCAACATGTAACCTAAACACAGCAGGCGTAAAAGAAACACCTGAAACTACACACCCCACATTCTGGACATGACGAGATAAAAAAAAACTGTTGACAGGTTCTCTTCTGCACTGTTCGACCAATCCAGTAAGTGTGGAGGACAAGTTAAGATGGAGTGTTGTCTTGTTAATATTCCGGGTGGAAACAACTTCAGAGCGCAAACTGGCAAACATGTCGTAGCTAGCTGCTACCCACTGGGCACAGACATCAATTCAACATCTATTTTCCACGTTGGTTCGACATCATTTAATTGAAATGATGTGGAAACAACATTGATTCAACTAGTGTGTGCCCAGTGGGTATATGTTTCACTGTGGACTGTTAACAAAAAGCCTGGACACTGAAGTCAGTCTTCCTCTGTGATTTCAGTGTAAAAGAATAACTACCAAGTCCATTAATAATATTACAGTTGAGTGATGTGAGTAAAACACACACTCATCTCACCTCTCCACCCAGCTCTTGTAGTTGGGAATGTCCTTGGCGTAGAGTAGCTTGGTGGAGGGGGAGTCCTTGCCCAGGCGATGCTCTGAGGTAGAGCAGGAGTCCATGAAGGTCTGAGCCACCACAGACAGACAGGCGTCTGTGATGCTGCTTTTATGAATGTCAAACACAAATTGCGGGTTCTTGATCACATTTACCCAGAAGCGCAGAGGCAGGCTGGGACAGAGGGAGGATGAGAAAGAATAGTTTACAGACAGTCTATATATTGACACGATCAGCATAAAATCATTATTGCTTTCAAGTAGCACATTAAATCTGCACTCCCTTACCAGTTGCTTTTCCATGTGTGGCGAACGTCCATGTCATGGATGCCATGCTTGTCAGCCTGCTCGTCCAGGAAGTCAAACATGTACTTGATGGCGAGTGGAAGAGCACTGCCCCGGCACACAGTGCTGAACAACGTCTCAAACAGATCATCCACAAACTTCTGCAGTGTACCCTAAATAAAAAACCACAGCAATGTTAAAAACACACCATAGCATTGGAACAAAATGACTGAATCTGTAATTGCTAAGATGCTCTGGGGGGAGAGTAAGGAAATACCTTAGTAGCCAGTAGCCTGGTCAGGTAGATCTCGGACACCATCTTGGAGCCGCGCTCACCCTCCTTCTGGTCCCCATGGTCGTGGTTCTTGACCAGGTGCCACACCTTCACCCCACTCTCCATGTCCGGGGTGAGCATGGGCACGCGGGAGTGAGGGCTGTCAGGACTGGTGGGGGTGGAGCGGAATGGTACATCTGCAGAGAGAGAGGATCCCAGACAGACGGTCACGATATATTATCTCTAGAATAATGAATAGGTAAGTGAGTGGTTTGGTGGTGAGAGTGGCTCCAGGGCAGGTCTGATTGACTGACCGTATCTACTGATGCTGCGTGGGAAGCTGGCTGAGGAGGGCAGGTTGTACGAGGACATCTGCTTGGGCACCAGGGCTACCACACAGTGGTCTGACACCTGCAGGATTCATACGGAAAACACAAGGGTTCATGTCAGTTTGACCCACTCCCAAATCCACATTATTGGGTCAGAACATGACATTGTTATGAGAAATTTTGCCCGATGAAGACCTATAGAAGTTATTCAATTTACAATTTGTGATATGCAGTATAATGAACTTGAACTTAGGGGGTAGGCAATGGTGAAGATGTGGGTTTTTAGGTGGGGCTGAAAGATAGTGAGGAACTCAGAGTCACAGATGGCTGGAGGGAGGGAGTTCCAGACGCTCTGCGCAACACTGGAGGTAACACTGGTAGGGGAGGAGAAGGTCAGAGAGGTGTGCATGCCTTTTGCAGTAAAGCAGGCTCCCAGCATGAGTAGAATTCACTGCTGCTGCTCTACAGGAGCCACAGACCGGGCTGTCACAGAACCAGGTACGTAGCAGAGGGGAGCATCCCCCCAGAGAGACTAAAAGTAATCGAGGGAAATTGTTCATTTCCTTGATAGATTTTATCAACACATTCATCTCTTTCAAACCCTCCCTCCTGGTGTGGCAGCTAAAGTTGGATGTCTTTATCTCTTGGCTTAATGCAAACATGTTTTACACCCCATAGTCTGAGCATTTGTGAGTGCAGAGTGAGATGGACTTTAATGTGTTTACACTAGTGCTCTTTTTAAAGCTGTTTAACATGAACACCCCTCATGATCTACCCGTAGCAGGAGGCAGCTGACTCATACAGGAGATGAGAGAGGTGGATTAGTTTGGTTTACGATGGCCAGAGGCAGCATTGTGGACAACAGAATGTACAGAGGCTGTGAACTGTGTTAGTGAACTGTGTGATGGGGATTGAGTGGTTTGACCTGATAGTGCATGAGGGTGTTTAGTCTCTTCCAGTCTCCTTCAATCTTAGTGGTGATGTCTTCATCCTGCAGGACCACACGTGCCGTCCTCCCCTGGCGCCATTCTGGTGGGGGAAAAAACCCAGGTGTGCATCTATGAGTCCCTTTTCAAGGTTCAATAAGTCAGACACAAGCAGACAGTGAATAACCACTGTATTAGTTATTGTATGTCATCCATTCATTCTGACTGGAGCCAGTCTGTCTCACCCAGGTCCATGTCAGCAGCCCGAGGCCTCTGGGAGAAGTGCATGTTCCTACAGACTGCATCCAGAATCTTCTCCTTCACCTGGGTGATGGTGTCACAGTTGAGCACCTTAACGGGGAACTCAGGGCTGTTCTCGTTGTCTGGGTTCACACAGCTCAGAGTCTGAGGAGGGACCAGAGAGAGAGAGAGAGAGAGTGCTGTTATTAGTATTCACTGTCCCTCTCTTTAAATCGGCCTCCTGGCTGCATGGAAAAGGCTCTCCTCTCCTTGTGTGCCATCTCTCTCACAGCTTTGGCCAGAAATGTAATTTCACACTTTCAGCTGAATGTCGGGTTGCCAGCCCTAGTGGGGCATTAAATGGATAATGAGACACAACCTCTCCCACAGGGTGACCGGAGACGTGTCGTCTTGTAACTGGGCTGCTCTCAGGCTAATGCCTCTGGGGGATGAGCCACATTGTTGCTGCATCCAACTTCTGCTTTAGCTACGGACAAGTTCTCCCAGGGGCCAAGCCTTGATTACATCATCAGGTTTAACTCTTAGCTGATTGTGTCACTGAACAGCATGTCAAACATGATTTGTATCATCCTTTTGGCTCTTTACTGTTGTATTATCTACATACCCCGATGAAGACAGCTTGGCTGTCGAAACGTTGGTAATTACAGTTTTGCATCTGAGCTCCTAGAGTGTGCGGCTCTCTTTTATTTTCAAGTTTTCTACTCCGCTAGCCAGCACCTCGCCTAAATAGGTGTGCGTTTCTTTTTCTTCTTGATCGTATTATCTACAGTAGCCAATTAATTATCTCCTATTCAGAGCTTTGACATAAGGGCACCATGAGTTAATATTTACAGAGGCGCTGCACAGCATGTCCCCTACCAACTGTGGTGTAAGCAAGCCCCCTCACTTTTATGGTGGTAACTATGATTAAGAAAATACTCCAAGTGGTTTTAATAGAATCCGACATCTAAGACATATTGTTGTATGGTATGGTGACTCACCAGGGTCTTGTAGTCAATCTGCTGGCGGATGAGTTTGTCTTCACTGAGGGAGTAGCGTGCCTCCCCGGTGATGCAGTCGATAGGTCCCTTCTCCATCTGCTGCTTGATGGCACAGTAGAGCATGAAGAGAGGCTCACCTGCACACTCCTTTGTCCAGGAAGGAAAGGACGTGTGCGAGAGGAGAGGAGATGTACATTGTTCATAAAACACGTCCATATCACACACGTGTTATCCCAACGCACATACAAATCCATCTGGTCTATCATCAATAACAATCATTCGAGGATTGGAGTGATATATCGTGGTGACATCTGCAGTGATGAGGTTCCAAGTCATTGATATTACCTTAAGGAATTTGTGAAGTAGGAAGGCAAACCAATTAGTCAGCATCTTCTCTGCAACTGACTCGGTTCTGCAAGAAAGGAACAGACGGATACATTTTAAAAGCGGGAGATGTCGTAACGTAGAGTGGTCTGACCATTTAGGTAGAGAGAATGCTTAAGAGGGACGGTAGACAACCCAGTGTTGTGTAAAAAAACAACATGGTGAGTGAGTTTATGTAAAAGTAATATTCTGCTCTGCATGGTCTCAGAGGACTAACACCAGAACCTGAGTGCTGCTGCTATAGAATGGAACCTATTTGGGTCATGACATAATTGTGCAAAAGCTACTATCTGACCACTTTCTCTCCTTTCACTGTGTCAGCAGTGCTCATCCCATCATCAAATGCTATGTGGGCAAGATTGTGATTTATTATGTATCAATAGATACACTAAAACATACTTGTATGTTCTATCTGATAAAACATTCAAAGATCTAGATGTTAAATATGAACCTTTTGCCTCCCCTTAGAGGTAATACTACAGTATAGCTCCATTGCAGCCTCCTAACTTGCTCATCTCTTTCCTTCTGGAAAGATGGTGCCGATAGACATGGCAGCTCTGCTTCTAGCTCCTAGCTCCTAGCTCCTAGCTCCTAGCTCCTAGCTCCTGCTCAATGCTCTTTCTTATACATATAGCTGGCTATCACTTCTTTCCCATTGCCTGCATTCCATTATCTTTGGGATTGTTTTTGTGACTGCAGACTGTTTGGGCTAACAAGGTCAGCCTTGCTGGCTCCCATGTTAACACATCCTTATATTTAAAGAGTGTGTCTCAGATTGAGTGCCTCCTATGAAAGATTTAGCAGGCTTCTCCCAGTCCTGGGAAAACAATGTGCTGTGCAGAATAAAGTGAGGTGGAGGGGAGGAAATGTGAGCTTCAGCTGAATGTTTCATGAGTGGCACATAGAGTATAAGTCAGACTGACAATGGCTGTCTACCCTCGCGCTCTCTCTCTCTGTCTCTCTCAATTCAATTCAATGGCTTTATTGGAATGGGAAACATATGTTATCATTGCTAAAGCAAGTGAAATAGATGATAAACAAAAGTGAAATAAACAATCAAAATTAACAGTAAACATTACAGAAGTTCCAAAAGAACAAAGACATTTTGAATGTCATATTATGTCTATATAACGTGTTGTAACGATGTGCAAATAGTGAAAGTACAAAAGGGAAAATAAATATACGTACATATGTGTTGTATTTACAATGGTGATGGTTCTTCACTGGTTGCCCTTTTCTTGTGGCAACAGGTCACAAATCGCTGCTGTGACGGCACACTGTGGTCTCCGCTCTCTCTCTCTCTCTCTCTCTCTCTCTCTCTCTCTCTCTCTCTCTCTCTCTCTCTCTCTCTCTCTCTCTCTCTCTCTCTCTCTCTCTCTCTCTCTCTCTCTCTCTCTCTCTCTCTCTCTCTCTCTCTCTCTCTCTCTCTCTCTCTCCCTCTCTCTCTCTCTCTCACAGTTATTCTGTGTGATATGAGGTTTTCAGCATTCAGCAAAACAGGAAACAAGCGTTCTCTGTCTGTACCTGCGCAGCAGTAGTTTAGGGTGGTTCTTGCTCTCCAGGTTGCGCTCGATGAGGTCAGAGAGGAGGTGTTTGAGCACGTCTGTGGCATACTCCAGGCGGCCCTGCAGCGCGGTCATGATGAGCGAGGCAACATAGCCGCGGTCACGCATGGAGAAGGAGCGCTGGAGTTCCAGAGTACGGATAAATGTCAGCAGGAACACTTTGTTATTCACCAGCTGGGCAAACTGCTTCAGAGCCTTCTCCACACCCTGCTGCCCGCTCCCAGACACCTACACACACACAGAGACACACACAGAACCCTCAGAGAGTAGAGGGATCTTGCATGGGGTATATCATCTGATTCTACAAATAATGTACAGATACAGTAGATGGCAAGTGGTCAGGTGTTGCCAGGTTTGTAATGGTTGGTTACCTCCAGCTCCCTGAGTACAGGATGGTCATCGAAGCCAGGGAAGAGGACCCTCATGGTATAGGTGCGGTAGTCCAGGTGGGGGATCCCAGCCCTGTCCAGGTCACTGGTCAGCTCGTTGATGTCAGTCTGCAGCTCAGCGAAAGCTAGGCGCAATTACAGAGAGAGAGAGAGAGAGAGAGAGAGCGAGAGAGAGAGAGAGAGAGAGAGCAGCACAATTAGACCCAACCAAATCATGAGAAAACAAAAAGATAATTACTTAACACATTGGAAAGAATTAACAAAAAAACAGAGCAAACTAGAATGCTATTTGGCCCTACACAGAGAGTACACAGCGGCAGAATACCTGACCACTGTGACTGACCCAAAATTAAGGAAAGCTTTGACTATGTACAGACTCAGTGAGCATGTCAAGTCACAGAGAGAGAGAGAGAAAGAGAGAGAGAGAGAGAGAGAGAGAGAGAGAGAGAGAGAGAGAGAGAGAGAGAGAGAGAGAGAGAGAGAGAGAGAGAGAGAGAGAGAGAGAGAGAGAGAGAGAGAGAGAGAGAGAGAGAGCGAGCATGATTGGATTAGATTGTTCTCTTGTATGGGCAGTTGAGATTGTCTGATAACATGTGCTGGTCATATTCACCTTCCTTGCACTCCAGAGCCACTCGTGACTCCAGGTTGTCCATCTGCATCTGCAGGCGTTTGAGAGTGAGGTCATTCTCGTGCGACTTGCGTCTGTAGGCCAATAGGACGATGAAGACGATGATGAGCAGCAGGCCTCCTCCAGCCGTGATGCTGAAGATGGCGGGGAGGGTGAGCAGGCTGTCTGAGCGGATGTGGACTGCACCAAGAGAGAGGTGGAGACCACCCACCTGGACCTGTACATAGACAATAAACCATAAACACACGTGTACATAGGCCGTCATGCAAAATGTAACACATAGGTAAACTATACTGATCAATACTTTCCTTTTTATATGTTTGTTTGACCTTGGCCAAGCTGCATTTGACTTAAAGTCCAAGTGCAGTCAAAATTCAGTTTTCCGGTGTTTTATATCATATTGTATAGCAGCTAATGAAAAGAACAGTGTAAAAGTCTGAAATAATTTGATCAGTGTTATTTCCATCCAGTTGCTGGTTGAAAATACAATCTACTCAAGAACTTCTAATCAGCAGGTTTTGCATGGGTGGAGTTTTGACTTGCTTGGGGACATCACCAAGTGGCAAATAAGTTAATAGACCGATAATAAAGAGAGTTCCAAACCAACCTGTCTACCATTAACAGATAGTTTACAGTTTTCCCCTCCCCATTCAGACCCCTCGCAGACTGTCTTATCAACTTATCAGACTGCTTTGGGCCTTCAATAGTTTATCTAGAACTGGACTTCGACAGACAAACTGACCAGGACTTTGTGCCGGCCTGTGAGGTTGGGTGGCTCACAGAGGAGCTGTGTGTCAGAGACGGTGAGGGAACAGGGTGTGTCCCCGATCAGCACAGTGTAGTTCAACCTGGCCCCTCCAGATGCCGAGGGCACCAGGTTACGCCCCTGCAACACAGAGAGGGAAACCCCACATCCGTCGGGTCAGTAGATAGAACTCCTCATCTTATGACAGTACTGCTACAGAGTTATGGGCTGCTTTAGGTTGGGCTGGGTGGTCCCACCTTGAGTATGATGGGAGAGCCAGGTTTCTGCTCTAGCACCCCAGACAAGCTGAGGGGCTCTAGGTAAGGGTTGGGGTAGTAGATGAAACTGGTGCTGTTGTAGGTGAGCAGGGCCTGCACGTTGTTGAAGACAAAACCAAACTCCTCCACGTGTTTCACTGACTCCTGCTCCGGTGTGTACTCTGCCTTCAGGGAGGGAGCAAAGCAGCTTATCGTGGTGGTGTTGAGCACCTTACATACCTGGGGAGAGATCCAAGGACAGAGACAGACAAGAACAAATAAATAATTGTCAACACTTTTGAAATGACAATTAGAATTGGCCACCATTTCTCAGGACTAGACAATATACAGGACAGGGGAAAGAGATACAGTAATATGTTATCAGTGGACAGACTCACGTTGACAGACTCGTGACCGGCATACTTGACCCTGACCCTCGGCTCCTGCACCACATCTAGGTTGGTCCCCGTCACCATCAGTGTAGTGTGTCCACTAGAAAACACAACACATACACCATTTTACACCTCCATATTGGCCACTGAATAGGTGATCCGGGAGATAAACGGCAGTTTCCTCTTCCTGTCGTCATCAAAATCACCTGATTTGTATTGAATTGTACTTTTTTCAGCATGAATGCATCTTTGGTACCAGGAAAACATTGAACTGTTCTGGCCAGTTAGAGCCAAGTGGAACGGTTCTGTTAGCTGGCTTCCTGTTTATTCATCTATCAGGTATCCAAGACTGGCATTTCCTGAATGCTACCTGATTGTGTTATATGTATTAACACAAACAAACTAACCCTGTTATCACTTGGTCTACATGTAGAGCTCAGAATAAAATAAGACCGATCTGAAGAGAAGAGAGAAACTAAATGGAAAAGTGGAACATCTGTCTAGTTAGCTTGAGATGGATCCAGTCATTCCCACACTTCAAAGGATACCTAAGCTTTGGTGGCCACATGGTGTGACTGCACACAGATGATGAGACGATGGGACTTTAATTATAAGTCTGTGAAATCCTCTGTCAGTTGACTTAGTAGAAAGCCACTAGCCACTCCACTGCACAACTTCTCCCTGGCTGGCTGTTTCTGGGTCCTCGAGTCACACCCCGCACTGCACCAACTATCATGCATAATCTTTGACAGGAAGGCCAGCAGAGCAGGTTTCTGTGGTGCCTTGCAGCTTCACTCACCTTATCCCTCAGTAATATACAGCTGAACCAAATGGGGGAAAAACATCAATAGTTTATTAAAATATCAGTTTATTCTATGCTGGGGGTTACTGTACCTAGTGATGCTCCACTCTGGCTCGATGCGCTGGACTGTGGGATCCTCAATGTACTCAAAGCTCAGGTTTCCTGGCACCTTGGCCAGATCCACAATGAGGCTGACCTGCACTAGGCCAGCGCCAGTCACAGAGGGTGCCGAGAAACACACGATCTCCGACATGGTCCGTCTGGGAAAACCAACAGGGAAAACCAACAGGGAATACCAACAGGGAATACCAACAGGGAATACCAACCGGGAATACCAACAGGGAATACCAACAGGGAATACCAACAGGGAAAACCAACAGGGAATACCAACAGGGAATACCAACAGGGAATACCAACAGGGAATACCAACAGGGAATACCAACAAGGAATACCAACAGGGAATACCAACAAGGTTCAATTCCTTTGATTCTGTCTGTGCCTACTCTTTACCGCATGGGAATCTTAACTCTACTACAGTGAGTTATGCACATTAACATGCAGGGCGAGCGAGCATTACTGTCTGCCTCTTCCTCAGTAGAGACACGTTACAGAGGAAAAGTGGTAATTAGAGGATTTATAGCTAATGGTTCCTCTTCTTCACCCTACTGACTCTCACAACGAGGCCTTTTTGATCTTTAAAGGTCCAAAACCGTCTTTTTTCTCTCATTCTCAAATAGCAACTCTTCTGGGTAACAATTAAGTACCTTCTGGGATTGTTTTAAATTAAAATGGTCAAAAATAAACATAAATGGCTTCTTAGCAATTTCCCAATAAATCATTTCTTATTCATTTTCTTGGTCTACTTACTAAATTAATGCCTGGTGCTGTTACCAGGCAGGCCAAAACTCCATCCCACCAATTGCAGGGAGTCTTTTCAAACAGCTCTTACACTAAAAGAGCATTATCATAATTAATCGAACCTCATAGTGTGGAAGAATACACTGTATATACAAAAGCACACTGTATATACAAAAGTATATATGCAAATGAGAGGATTCGGCTATTTCAGCCACACCCGTTGCTGACAGGTGTATAAAATCGAGCACACAGCCATGCAATCTCCACAGATAAATATTGGCAGTAGAATGGCCTTACTGAAAACTATGGCATCCTCTGACTTTCAATGTGGCACCGTCATAAGATGCCACCTTTCCAACATATCAGTTTGTGAAATTTCTGCCCTGGTCAAATGTAAGTGCTGTTATTGTGAGGTGGAAACTTCTAGGAGCAACAACGGCTCAGCCGCAAAGTGGTAGGCCACACAAGCTCACAGAACGGGACCGCCGAGTGCTGAAGCGCATAGTGAGTAAAAAACGTCTGTCCTCGTTTGAAACACTCACTACCGAGTTCCAAACTGCTTCTGGAAGCAACTTCAACATAAGAACTGTTCGTCGGGAGCTTTATGAAATCAGTTTCCATGGCCGAGCAGCTGCACAGAAGCCTAAGATCACCATGCAAAATGTCAAGTGTTGGTTGGAGTGGTGTAAAGCTTGTCGCCATTGGACTCTGGAGCAGTGGAAACACGTTGAAATAGTTCAACAGAAGAATCTGGGTTTGGCGGACGCCAGGAGATCGCTACTTGCATAGTGCCAACTGTAAAGTTTGGTGGAGGAGGAATAATGGTCTGGGGCTGTTTTTCATGGTTCGGACTAGGCCCCTTAGTTCCAGTGAAGGGAACTGTTAATGCTACAGCATACAATGACATTCTAGATGATTCTGTGCTTCCAATTTTGTGGCAACAGTTTGGGGAAAGCCCTTTCCTGTTTCAGCATGACAATGCCCCCGTGCACAAGTGAGGTCCATACAGAAATGGTTTGTCGAGATCGGTGTGGAAAACTGGACTGGCCTGCACAGAGCCCTCAACCCCATCGAACACCTTTGGGAGGAATTGGAATGCGGACTGCGAGCCAGCGTCAGTGCCTGACCTCACTAATGCTCTTGTAGCTGAATGGAAACAAGTCCCACAGCAATGTTCCAACATCTAGTGGAAAGCCTTCCCAGAACAGTAGAGGCTGTTATATCAGGAAAGGGGGGACCGACTCCATATTAATGCCCATGATTTTGGAATGAGAAGTTCGACGAGCAGGTGTCCACATACCTTTGGTCATGTTGTGTACATAAAACCCAGGAAAATCACATATTTAACTGCACAGGACCTTTTAAAATTGGTCCCGACAAAATAAGAGTAGGCACTTTCATCAAGTCCCCACTTTTATATAAGGATCTTTGTAGGAGCTTCCGTAGAGGATTCTCTTTTGGCCTTCTCCTCTGCACTCACCTGTACAGCTCACAGGTCTGGTTTCCAAAGGTAACATTCACTCTGCTACCAGCACCCAGGTTCTCCCCCACGATGGTGACCTTAGTTCCGCCAGACTCAGGCCCTCGGCCAGGGGTCAGTCCCACCAGGTTAGAGGTCTGGGAAAAGAGCATTTTCTCAATATTCCACATGGCATGTTACTTTGTCAACTCTGTTGTCGATGACTCATATGATAGTCTATGAGAACAAACTGTTCCAGAGCAATAATACTGAAGTAGAGAGATGTGTACTATGTATGCATATCATACCACAAAGGAGTAGAGCTGGGAGGACTGAGTTTGTAGTTCTGGTCTACATTCACCAACACACAGCTGGACTGGACCAGGTGCCCTTCCCTGAGACGTAGAGTCCATCTCACACACAATCCTGTCAAGTCACAGAGAGAGAGAGAGAGAGAGAGAGAGAGAGAGAGAGAGAGAGAGAGAGAGAGAGAGAGAGAGAGAGAGAGAGAGAGAGAGAGAGAGAGAGAGAGAGAGAGAGAGAGAGAGAGAGAGAGAGAGAGAGAGAGAGAGAGAGAGAGAGAGAGAGAGAGAGAGAGAGAGAGAGAGAGAGAGAGAGAGAGAGAGAGAGAGAGAGAGAGAGAGAGAGAGAGAGAGAGAGAGAGAGAGAGAGAGAGAGAGAGAGAGAGAGAGAGAGAGAGAGAGAGAGAGAGAGAGAGAGAGAGAGAGAGAGAGAGAGAGAGAGAGAGAGAGAGAGAGAGAGAGAGAGAGAGAGAGAGAGAGAGAGAGAGAGAGATGAATGTATGGCTATTTTGACACTTGGTTATTGTTGTCAATGTTGTCCTGTTGACAATTTCGATATTAATAAGCTTTGGCAATATGTACATTGTTACGTCGTGCCAATAAAGCAAATTGAATTGAGGGAGAGGGAGAGAGAACTTTGCTGTACACGTTTTTCAAGTGAACAGAAAGTGCTCTTTTCTGTTGGTCTCTCCATTCAATGTGATTGTGGCAGACTTTCAAAGTAGTGGTAGGTCAATATGGAAGGCCATCGTTCTTCCTAATGGAAAACCAATAGCACCAATAGAATAGCAATGTTAAACTACACCCCATCTCTACCACCCACCATTAACTCGGGCACCATGGCAACAGTGTGTTCTCCATAAATTTGTTAGCGTGTCAGGTCAATAAGATAAAGTATGCAATGAATAAGTCATTATAAAACTGACCTACAGTAAAAATAATGGTTGTAATGCCATGCTTTAAAGCACTGTGTGGGGCCTAAATGAGTAGTCCCAGAAATGTCTTCGGGATTAACCTTTCACCTGACAATAACAGGACCCAATGAATCCTCTTCTCGCCCCCCTCTGCTATGTCGGGCGAGTTTTCCAATTTTCTGCTGGCATGTTTCTTTATACAAGGATATAAATAAGGTGCCCTCAGCCATGGACCAATTGAATGACATGGCTGTGAGAGAAACCCATGGCTAACAGATTGTCCCTGCAGTCAGTGACATGCAGCGCATTTCAATTACAGCGGTGCCGTCAGCCTCACGAAGACACACAAAACAGCTCTGCTCTCCACTCCTCAGTACACTAAAGCAAGCCTGCTGCAAACTGTTTATCTCTATCTCTGTCATTGGTTGTAATCTTTGTGTGTGCGTGTGTGTGTGTCTTTGGGTGTAAGTGCCTGAGTTTGTGCATGCATGTGTGTCTGGGTGCTTCTGTGCGTGTTGGTTCTTAATATAATAATAATAATATATGCCATTTAGCAGACGCTTTTATCCAAAGCGACTTACAGTCATGTGTGCATACATTCTACGTATGGGTGGTCCCGGGGATCGAACCCACTACCCTGGCGTTACAAGCGCCATGCTCTACCAACTGAGCTACAGAAGGACCGATTCTTACTGTTCTGCAGTGATGTAGCCCTCTTCCTGTGGAGTGCAATGTACCCCTGCCACCTCCACGTTCCCCAACAGTTCTGAGAAGGACAGGCCCAGGTTCATTCCCTGTATGGTGACCAGTGTCCCCCCCTCTGGAGGCCCTGCCACTGGACTCACCTACAGGGAGGAGACAGTGGCATGGAGAAGTGCGAGACTTAGAGCACTTCAGAACACTGTATATTAGTGTTTGAAAGTGAGAGGATAAAATAATAGGTAGAAAACATATCAATCAGAAATCATGCGGTTCAAATAGAGCCTTTAAGTAATATTCCATGCGTAGGCCCTGTAGCAGCACTGCATCACTATGTACAAAGATAATGATTCAGAAGCTCTCCTTAAAATGGCTTGACCACACAAACACCCCTCAGGTCTGTAGTGCAGCTCTATCCCTGTTCCCAGCAGCAGGCAGTAGCAGTCCGGGTCTGAATCAATTCCCTCCCAGACTGCCACTGAAACACTAATAATGTGACAGGGACTTCAAAGGCTTGCGGCTCTTTGAAGTGGGAGCATTAGTTATATGTCTGTCTGACCCACTATGTCTCTTGTAATAAAGAAGGAGTTAGGGCCAAAAAGACTCAGAAAATAGGCTGCATAGTGCACGGCTCATGGCTGCATTCATTTGGTTGCAGAGATAATGTTGTACTCTATGTGGCACTCGCTGTGTCTCGTATAGTCCTTCCTTAATTGTGTTCTACTGATTTGAAGGAGGATATGATGCTCATGTCTAAGGACTGATCCCAGTGTTTTTACTGGTTATTTCTGAGAAGACCTCTTATTACTAAGGTCGTATGATGGATAATGATGAAGGTTAAAGTAGAGGTTTGCAGGAAAAGGTAAGGGTCTCACTGATTAACTAACCTCGGTGATGCGTGGGTTGGTACACTTGACATTCCTGCCGGACAGGTTGAGCCAGCGGCTAGCGTAGGGGCTGATGGGTGAACAGTGCTGCTTCATGGTGCAACGACCTTCTCCACTGCACCAGCCACACTGGAACTTCCTCTCGGCCCTCAGACACATGCCACAACTGTCCCGCTGGGCACCACACTTATACAGGTGCACTGTGGGATAGAGGAGGACCGCAGTTGAATTATATTCAGTGCGTGTATATTTCACAGTATTTAGGTATTGGATGGCACTATTCTACAACCAAATACATAATGGAAAGAGTTCTAACAGTCAGAAACCAAAAATGGTAAACACAAAAGTTCACCCTTCACTCTCACAGCACAAATGATTAGCCTTAATAATAACACAGTAGAGCGTGAGAGCCATGTGAACTTTATCTGAAGGCAGAGGGAAAGCTTTGACGTGGGCTAGACCCCATTCATCCCAACAGAGTGACTGTTTTCCACTCCTCAGCAATTGCAGGCAATGATGGATGGCACAGGCACCTTTAATCTTCTCGGGATTGTCGATGATGAAATTGCCGTTCCAAACGATAGAAAGGTCCACCGCCAGGTCACTGATCTTTACACCCTCATAGATGTACTGAGAGAGAGAGAGAGAGAGAGAGAGAGAGAGAGAGAGAGAGAGAGAGAGAGAGAGAGAGAGAGAGAGAGAGAGAGATGCGGCTTTTAACCACCTGTCATTTCTATGATCACTATCTGCTCCTCTCCCCTGGGACTTGCCCATATTGGGACAGGCCTCTGCGGGGACTAGAGAGGCTGTTCATTGGACGTGAGAGAGGAGAGTGAGGTATAGATACATTAAAATGTCAAGTAGTCTGTGTATCCCTGTCTGCCTCTCTTCCTCACTCAACTATCTGAGAAGTTGGTCTCCACTGAAACTTGAGTCTCAAGGGAACCTATTATGTCCATATTAGAAGGACCTAGATGTATGTTTGAATGACACGGACATGTTAGGTTTCAGACATAATTTAGATGTCTGTTTTAGTCCTTCCACTGCAGACAACCTACTTCTTATTTTATCGAGACACCGCATGACAGATCATTTCAGTGGGATGAGATCAGATTCAGATTACGCTCAGAGACTACCTCAGATGTAATTCACTACACTAGAGATAATGGTCCTGGATAATGCACAGCCAGGTTGAGGCTGGTCCCGGCGGGAGTGTTAGAGAGGGTCACACAGTGCGTACCGAGCTGTTCTGACACTGCACACTGGAGCTGTTAAAGCGCAGGGCGGTGACGCGGTGGTTGTTTCCCTGGACGTGGAGCACACACTCGTAACCCCGCTGGCCAGACTGGGGTTGGGGAAGGTTCCGGGCCCTCAAGGTGATGGGTCTCACCTCCCCTGCTGGGATCAGGATCTCTCCAGAGTGCAGCAGCTGGGGGCAGTCCTGTAGAACGTACGCCAGGAGTCAAAGGTCAGACATCAAAAAGCTTCTATCAAGGTCCATTCAATTTTAAACAAAGATTAAACACTGGTTAATGTAAACATGTGTTAATGTGTATTATAGAGACAAAATTGTTAATCTAGTGTTTGTTAATCCATAGCCATGCAGCTACCTCTGATGCATTGACCCGGCCCTCCTGAAAGGAGCAGCTGGAGGGGTTGTGAGTACACAGGTTGCGGTATTTACACCAGTGGCAGTGGAAGGTACTGTTCACACAGGACAGACACCTGCAGGGCAAAGACAGAGGGAGGGACAGATGGACACGTTACAGACATCATATGACCAACCAGCCAACAGACATCCAAATGCTTCCAGACTCTGCGGCCAAACACACGATCTTAGTATGTCTCTAATGATCCATCCAAGATGCAGTGCATGAAGAGAGCATAGTTAGTTTCCTCAACATTGTACCACTAGCGCATAATGTTAATACAGCAGTGTTTCAGAAAGGCCACGAGCAACAGTAAGTCAGTATGTTCTGTAACAGCTCTGTATTAATAGAACTGGCCTGCCAGGCCGTTTCAAACACAGGATAATTAATCACGGAGGCTAATGTGATGCTGCTGTGCTGTGTGAGGCAAAAAGGGAGGGGAGAGAAGGGGGAGGCTGTTTAGACTGACATATTAATCACACTATAGACCAGAGAGGGTCGCTAGCTGCTAATGGACACCGCATTCTGATGAATTGGATGTGATGAGGCTTTGTACTGCATTTATATTATAGTAATATGTTAAAGTTGACCTGAATGTACCTGCCAGAGAGCTACACTACTTCACCAGAAGTATGTGGACACCTGCTCATTGAACATCTCATTCCAAAATCATGGGCATTAATATGGAGTTGGTCCCTCCTTTGGTGGTATAACAGCCTCCACTCTTCTGGGAAGGCTTTCCACTAGATGTTGGAACATTGCTGCGGGGACTTGCTTCCATTCAGCCACAAGAGCATTAGTGAGGTCGGGCACTGATGTTGGGTGATTAAGCCTGGCTCTCAGTCGGCGTTCCAATTAATTCCAAATGTCTTCGATGGAGTTGAGGTCAGGGCTCTGTGCAGGGCAGCCAAGTTCTTCCACACCGATCTCGACAAACCATTTCTGTATGGACCTCCCGTTGTGCACAGGGTCATTGTCATGCTGAAACAGGATAGGGCCTTCGCCAAACTGTTGCCACAAAGTTGGGAGCACAGAGTCCTCTAGAACGTCAGTGTACACTGTAGTGTTAATATTTCCCTTCACTGGAACTAAGGCCCCTGCCCGAACAATGAAAAACAGCCCCAACATTATTCCTCCTGGCACTATGCATTGAGGCAGGTAGCATTCCCCTGGCATCCGCCAAACCCAGATTAGTCCGTTGGACTGCCAGATGGTGAAGTGTGATTCATCACTCCTGAGAACGAGTTGTCACTGCTCCAGAGTCCAATGGTGGCGAGCTTTACACCGCTCCAGCCGACGCTTGACATTTTGCATGGTGATCTTAGGCTTCTGTGCGGCTGCTCGGGCATGGAAACCCATTTAATGAAGCTCCCGACGAACAGTTCTTGTACTGACGTTGCTTCCAGAGGAAGTTTGGGACTCAGTAGTGAGTGTTGCAACCAAGGACAGATGTCTCTGCACTCAGTGGTTCCGTTCTGTGAGCTTGTGTGGCCTACCACTTCGCGGCTGAGCCGTTGTGTTTCCTAGATGTTTCCACTTCACATTAACAGCACTTACAGTTGATTGGGGCAGCTCTAGCAGGGCAGAAATTTGGCAGACTGACTTGTTGGAAAGGTGGCGTCCTGTGACGATACCACATTGAAAGCCACTGAGCTCTTCATTAAGGCCATCCTACTGTCAATGTTTGTCTATGGAGATTGCATGGCGGTGTGCTGGATTTGATACACCTGTCAGCAACGGGTGTGGCTGAGATAGCCGAATCTACTCATTTGAAGGGATGTCCATATAATTTTGTATATACTCTACTGTTCAAAAGTTTGGAGTCACTTAGAAATTGTAGCTGGAAAGGGCTGATTTTGTATGGAATAACTGCATAGGCGTCCAGAGGCCCATTATCAGTAATCATCACTCCTGTGTTCCAATGGCAAGTTATGTTAGTTAATCCAAGATTGTCATTTTAAAAGGCTAATTGATCATTAGAAAACCCTTTTGCAATTATGTTAGCACAGCTGAAAACTGTTGTCCTGATTAAATAAGCAATAAAACTGGCCTTCTTTCGACTAGTTGAGTATCTGGAGCATCAGCATTTGCGGGTTTGACTACAGGCTCAAAAATGCCAGGAACAAATAACTTTCTTTTGAAACTCGTCAGTCTATTCTTGTTCTGAGAAATGAAGGCTATTCCATGCAAGACATTGTCAAGAAACTGTACAATGATGTGTACTACTCCCTTCACAGAACAGCGCAAACTGGCCCTAACCAGAATAGAAAGAGGAGTGGGGATGCTATTTAATGACGCTGCCAGGGTCCTCCCACTCCTCTTTCTATTCTGGTTAGATCCAGTTTTTGTTCCACAAATAAGGATCAAGAAAACTTAAAGCTGATTTACCTAACTCAGTAGAGACCCAAGGAATTTCCATAATTAGCCATCCCTAAGACCGGGTGTGGTAACTAGTATGTCTAAAGTTTAGTTATGATGGTCGGTACAGTGGGACTTTTTGTAAAATAGCTTTATAAATGATAACGTAACAATGTATCAACCTACATGACATCAAAGAGGACCAACCAACTTTCTGGTAGATGATGCAGTGATGAGTACTAAAATTGTCACCTGTAATAAAGCGCAGTGTGCTATGATAAACTGCATAATCTAGTTGATGATCCCTGATGTACACTGTTCCTCAGGGAACCATTCTAGAAACACTAAGTAGAACCAAATAAGCTAACAATGCGGGGTTGACTGCCTAAGGTTGACCTGAATTTAGAGGTTACCTACCTGCCTGTACTTAAGTTGGGTTGCGTACATCAATGCCCTTAATGAGGTTGTACTCTACTATCTATTGAATGAATCAGATCATGTGTGGGCCGGGGGGTGTTGTACTCACGTGTGATGCATGCTGCAGTTATAGAACTTGACCTCTGTACTGCCCAGCATTTGACCTGTCTCCTTAGAGTTCAGACGCAGCTCCACACTCAACCAGTCTGATAGATGGGGGGGGTAAGGATACATCTGATTTTGAGTATATTTATGGATTTCCAGGTTTTTGGTTATACAGTGCTTAACTTTATTTAGGCTGTTGGTCCTCTGAAAAAGAGGTCACATCTGTATCACTGAGGAACACAGAGAAATAGGTTCTATACTGGAGCTATATCTTTTTTCACCTTGTCCTTCAGGTATGTGTGGGACCTCCTTGCCAGACGGGGACAGACACATGACTCTGTTGCCGTTGACATGACCCTCCATCTCCGCCTGCTCTCCAAAGGCACAGCTGATCCCAGCTGAGAGGTCAGGCACGTTGCTCACCTCCAATAGGAGCTATAGCAGAGGAGGAGAGAGGGATAGCTGGTTTGGAACTGTCTGGTCTGTCATGAAAAACTCAGGACCACGTCGCCACCATCAACTCAAAACATGTAAGAATCAGTTTGATCAGAAGTAAAGAACGAATGGTTAAGATTTGACTCACGGGAACACTGTGTGCTGACACGGCGATGCTGTCTGGATGAGCGATAATTTTCACACAACGTTCGATATCAGTGGCGAACCGGAAAGGCTCCTCTGCTCTCTGACACCGGTCTCTTCTGGCACACCTATGGATGGGAACCAGGACATTATTCAAAATGTTAAGGGACATCTTAACAACATTGCTGCAATGTCAAAGCAATTGAGGTCAACGAAGGAAAGTGTGCCCATATCAGTGTGATTGGATTGTTCTGGATTGTTGTAAGATGGGATAAATTGTGTTTTATGTTGGGGTTATATAATCAGTCTCTTTAAATGAGAAATTGTGATAGCTTGGGACGTGGAGATTTAGAAAATGCACACAAACACACAAAAAAAGCATTTAAGACGTTGAGAGGATCTCAAGGTTGCATCTCTCAGCGATCACGCTTCCTCTTGACGAGGATTTGACAATAGAGCGTGTCTCTCTTTTACATTTGTAATGCCCACTGCGGGATGAGACGGTGCTTAATGAACTCTCAGATGTTGTCGAGGGTGACATCTCATGAGAGCCTTCAAAGTGCACAGAGACCTCAACTGTAATTACAAGACAATGAAGGCAGAATGGATGGTTGTTGTTCCTACCGTCTCCTTGATACAGCCTGTACCCACAGGGAGAATAGACACTAACTTCTTGGCCTCTCATTAATTGAAGTGCCTCTGGACAGCCATTTCATCCCAGACGCCCTTTCATTCCCTTTTATCTCATCTCCCCCTCCATGTCATGTCTGATAGAGCTGTTTGTTCTCCTGTCCTAGCCCCTTAGACATTAACCCACCACACACACTCTTCTGTAGGTCACATGGGGTTTACCTCCACATGCTTTGGGTGGGCATATATACAGTGATTGCATGTTGCATTTTCTAACTCCCTGTTTTACTCTTGAGAGACAAGTTGAGTATTTAATTCAGGCAGTATAAGCTATATAGTGAATAGTAGCTCATGGAAGTAGCATGCATACAGGTATAATACTGGGACTTAGAGTGGAAACTGCAAAGTAAACAAATGACGAATAAAGTACCAAAACAAAAATATAAATGCAACATTTTACGGAGTTATAGAGTATGTAAGGAAATCAGTCAATTGAAATAAATAAATGAGGGCCTAATCTATGGATTTCACATGTGTGGGATTAAAGATACCTTAAAAAAATATATATATAAGGGCGAGGATCAGAAAACCATTCAGTATCTAGTGCGACCACTAAATGCCTCATGCAGCGTGACACATCTCCTTCACATAGAGTTGATCAGGCTATTGATTGTGGCCTGTGGAATGTTGTCCCACTCCTCTTCAATGGCTGTGGGAAGTTGCTGGATATTGGCAGGAACTGAAACATGCTGTCGTACACATCAATCCAGAGGATAACAAACATGCTCAATGGGTGACATGTCTGGTGAATATGCAGGCCATGGAAGAACTGGGACATCTGTGAAGATCACACTTCTACAGCGTGCCAGTGGCCATCGAAGGTGGGCATTTGGCCACTGAAGTCGGTTATGATGCCGAACTGCAGTCAGTCAGGTCAAGACCCTGGTGTGGACGATGAACACGCAGATGAGCTTCCCTCAGCTTCTCTCAATCAATCCCTATCCCAGTCTGCTGTTCCCACATGCTTCAAAAGGCACACCATTGTTCCTGTTCCCAAGAAAGCTAAGGTAACTGAGATAAATGACTATCACTCACTTCCGTCATCATGAAGTGCTTTGAGAGACTCGTCAAGGATCTTATCACCTCCACCCTACCTGACACCCTAGACCGTCTCCAATTTGCTTACCGCTCCAATTGGTCCACAGATGACGCAATCGCAATCCCACTGCACACTGCCCTAACCCATCTGGGCAAGAGGAATACTTATGTAAGAATGCTGTTCATCGATTACAGCTCAGCATTTAACACCATTGCACCCTCCAAACTCGTCATTAAGCTCAAGACCCTGGGTCTCGACCCCGCCCTGTGCATCTGGGTCCTGGAATTTCTGACGGACCGCCCCCAGGTGGTGAGGGTAGGAAACAAGATCTCCAACCTGCTGATCCTCAACACTGGGGCCCCACAAGGGTGCGTTCTCAGCCCTCTCCTGTACTCCCTGTTCACCCAATGACTGCGTGGCCATGCGCGCCTCCAACTCAATCATCAAGTTTGCAGACGACACTACAGTGGTAGGCTTGATTACTAACAACGATGAGACGGCCTACAGGGAGGAGGTGAGGGCCCTTGGAGTGTGGTGTCAGGAAAATAACCTCACACTCAACATCAACAAAACCCTCACAAACATTTACAGATACACAATCGAGAGCATCCTGTTGGGCTGTATCACCGCCTGGTATGGCAACTGCCTTCAACCACAAGGCTCTCCAGAGGGTAGTGTGATCTGCACAACGCATCACCGGGGGAAAACTACCTGCCCTCCAGGACACCTACAGCACCCGATGTCACAGAAAGGCCAAAAAGATCATCAAGGACAACAACCACACAAGCCAATGCCTGTTCACCCCGCTATCTTCCAGAAGGCGAGGTCAGTACAGGTGCATCGAAGCTGGGACCGAGAGACTGAAAAACAGCTTCTATCTCAAGGCCATCACTGTTAAACAGCCACCACTAACATTGAGTGGCTGCTGTCAACATACTTACTCAAATCTCTAGCCACTTTATTAATTAAAAATTGGATGTAATAAATGTATCACTAGTCAATTTAAACAATGCCACTTTATATAATGTTTACATACCCTACTTACTCATCTCATATGTATATACTGCACTCTATACCATCTACTTCATCTTCCCTGTGCCGCATGCCATCACTCATCCATATTTAAATGTACTGTACATATTCTTATTCATCCCTTCACATTTGTGTGTATAAGGTAGTTGTTGTGAAATTGTTAGATTACTTATTAGATATTACTGCATGGTCGGAACTAGAAGCACAAGCATTTCACTACACTCGCATTAACATCTGCTAACCATGTGTATGTGACCAATAAAATTTTATTTTATTTAACAGTTTCTGACAGTTTGTGCAGAATTTCTTCGGTTATGCAAACCAACAGTTTCATCAGCTGTCCGGGTGGCTGGTCTCAGACGATTCCACAGGTGAAGAAGCCAGATGTGGAGGTCCTGGGCTGGCATGGTTACACATGGTCTGCGAATTTGAGGCAGGTTGGGCGTACTGCCAAATTCTCTAAAACTAAGTTGGAGGTGGCTTATGGTAGAGAAATGAACATTAAATTATCTGGCAACAGCTCTGGTGGACATTCCTGCAGTCAGCATGCAAATTGCACGCTCCCTCAAAACTTGAGATATCTGTGGCATTGTGTTGTGTGACAAAACTGCACATTTTAGAGTGGCCTTTTATTGTCCCCAGCCCAAGGTGTACCTGTGTAATGATCATGCTGTTTAATCAGCTTATTGATATGCCACACATGTCAGGTAGAAAAATTATCTTAGGCAAATGACAGGGATGCAATCAAATTTGTGCACAACATTTTTGAGAAATAAGCTTTTTGTGCATGTAGACAATTTCTGGGATCTTTTATTTTAGCTCATGACACATGGGACCGAGATTTTATATGTTGCATTTATATTTTTGTTCAGTATAATTAGGATAAATCTATTCTGTGTTTTGCTAGTCAAGTAGGATGATAAGAGTACACTCCAAGAGCTGCAATTTAGATAATGATGATCGTAGAGATTGCTGAAATGCAAATGCAATATAATACTGCATATTAAATCCTTTCTGAGGTCTGTTTCAGTAAATTTTCAGAAACACTGCCTGGGTTTTAATCTTCTGAATCCCTTCTGGTCTGTCCTGTTCTATTACGTAAGCTAACATGCCGGTCAGACAATTAAGATGTAAGCCCAGTCTCTCAAAGACCAAAATGGTATAGAGTCTGCAGCAGCCCAGTGGGTTACCCTGTCTACTCCCTGTAATCCTTCTGTACTCTGTCCCCATTGTCTCATTCTGTCCCCCCATACCAGCAGTGACAGTTTGTCTGTCTGTATCTGTGTGCTCAATAGCATAATTTTCTATTCAAGGGATTCTATAAACTCTTACTCCTTTTTTTCCATCTAAATTCCAGGTGTTGGTAAGTTATGTGATTGGTGTGTTAAACCATGGCCATTGTGCCTTTTAAGAATAGTGTGGTAGTGGACTTACATGTTGTGCAAGACACACCAGCCACAATGAGGATCCTCAGAGCTCAGACACTCTCCGCAGGTCCCGTATTGCTCACATGCCTCCACTGGGACCTTGGTCACCTACAACACAACAGAGGAAGGCTTAGATGCAGCACAGAGGCCATGGAGGCTACAACATTCACATTCACATAGATATGAGTAGCATATGATTTAGAATAAGTGTAAAACATATTGCTCTATATAATTGCTTCATTAGTTTTTTAGCTGGTTAATTGTGTGTGGTATGTGATAAATATCATGTATCCATTGAAATAGTGTATTTCCTGTTGGCTTGACCAATGACACACAGTTTACAGTATCTAAGGAAATTGATAAAAGACTGGTAGTCCATGAAATCAGATTGATTCAGCTGATTGATTGTGGGTGTGTTCAACAGAGGAAGTGGCTCTGGCAAACAGGCTGAGAAAGGAGTAAAGCCACAGCAAAGATAAGCCTGATCTACATGGGTGAGCTCACAGCCTAGATCAGCCCACACACACACACACACACACACACACACACACACACACACACACACACACACACACACACACACACACACACACACACACACACACACACACACACACACACACACACACACACACACACACACACACCTCCTCTCTGTGTGGACGCCTGGCAAAGCATACGCTCCCATTAGTCGCTGTGACAGACGTTGCTGTTGAGTGGGCAGCGCCAGCAGCCAGTGCATACACAAACAGGTTGAAGCTCTTTGCTATTTTATACTTTGCTATTATTCTCCCCTTTGACGGACAATGCAAGCAATTTATTGTTGTAAGCAGTCACAAATGAAGAGTGAATTATGGATTAGAACGTCTCTGCTGCACTTGATAGCGTAAGTGGGTTCTCTCCCAGGTCTGTGTTAGCAAAACTGATTATCTGCCTCTTCCCGCAAAATCCGTTTTTATTTTTTTATGTGTTCAGAACAGTGCATTCCATTAGGAAAATTATTTTAGAAGGGATGGACGGGCAAATCTGATGCAGGAGGAGTAATCGACTAAACCAACCCAACTCAGATCAGCCTCTTCTAAACTAGCTGAGAATGGGAAGGAGCAGACAGACAGAGCCTTGGTGTCACTGTGCCAACAGCGTGCCTCTGGTGCTGCGTGCCTCTGGTGCTGCGCGCCTCTGGTGCTGCGCGCCTCTGGTGCTCAGATGATGGGAGTTTATTTGTCCATCGGATTTTACCTGAGCATAAATGCATAGCTGTGAATCACAATGAGATGATATTGACAGCAGGATTTTTTTAGGACCACATTCTCCTACAAATGTACAGCCCTAGAAAATCTATAGAAATGTAACTCAAATTAATTTTCACATTGAAATCATTGGCAGTCACTTGATGAATGCTTCAGATTGTTATCTTTCTTCAACTGACCCTATCAACCATCAGCTTATTATGTGACTAGTCGATCTGCTGGGAGGACAGACAGAGGTTGCTCTCCTCCCTGACCTGTTGTGTTCACAGCTGCTGACCCCTTGACAGGGATAACAAAAGGTTCAAGGACGGGTCAGGACAGAAGCCAGGACAGAGACTTAACCCTTCCTGTCCAAACAACCTCACACAAAGTCCAACCAAACCACGCTCAACAAAATGCCCAGATACAAAGTATTTCCTCCTCTGCCTTTGTTCCTTTACGAGACGGGTCATGGCTGCCTTTATAACAGGGCTCTCCGACCCTGTTCCTGGAGAGCTACCCTCCAACCCCAGTTGTAACTAACCTGATTCAGCTAATCAGCCAGCTAATTATTAGAATCAGGTGCGCTAGATTGGGTTGGTGCGAAATCCTATAGGACATTAGCACTCCGGGAACAGGGTTGGAGAGCCCTGCTCTATAAGCACTACAGGCAGCCTATACTGTTTATGTACGATGTGTAGCCTGTATGATGATGTTACATTTCACCCGGGTTATAGCTATTGCCTTCAGGTTAATTATTACTGACTAAAATGGGAATAAGAGGGGAATTCATTATCAATGGTACTCTCAGAAATTGATTTTGTGAAGCAGCAGATGTGAAACTTTTAGCAATTATTCCACATTTTACAGCACTTGTAGAGAGATTGGCCTTGTAGGCAATGCAGGTTGTATTCCCTCTGAGTAAATAACTGTAATAACACTTGTTATGGACCAGCTTTAAACCTCTGACCCCATGCTACATCAGACCATTACAATTGAATGAAGAGTGTGTATGTTTGGACAATTTTTGTTACCTTGGCAAGTCAGGTAAACAAATTCTTATTTTCAATGACAGCCTATTTTCAATGGGTTAACTGCCTGTTCAGAATGACAGATTTGTACCTTGTCAGCTCAGGGGTTTGAACTTGCAACCTTCCGGTTACTGGTTTAACGCTCTAACCACTAGGCTACCCTGCCCCAATACTTCTCAAGGTAAAGCAGGGATAGATAGATGTTTCAACAAATAATCAACTTGAGGACATCATTCAGATCCACTATTATAAAGCTGCTTGGTAGGATAAAAAAAAGTACATTCTTAGACTACTTACACACATACACACACACACACACACACTCCGTTCCTCTCCACTCTGCATCATCATGCTCGGCAGGAGACAGAGAGGCTCATTGTTATTCTGCGAGGGTCGCCTGATCGCAGTCAAATCTGTTTGTGCCTCGCTCCTCATTTCACATAATTTCTCTATTGTTTGGCTCAGAGAAATCCCCAAATCCCCATACTCTGGGATCGGCTGGGAAAGTAGGAAATCTGAGAGAGCAGCCCAGCAAGCCCCTCTCCTCCTGGAATTCCTCTGTAAAGCTCTAGGAAGGTCTGATTGGAATAAGAGAAAGGGAGGAAGGCTTTACTCCTTTCCTGGTCCCTAGGGGCCAAAAGCCACAAGCAGACTGTATGATTCAAATATTAGGAGAGAGCGAGTGCATGGCCATGGGCTGGTTTGGTTGGTTACATTCATCCATGTTCTCATACTACAGTCCGAATGGGAAGAGTATCTCCTTGAACAACCAGGGCTCGTCAATAAGTGATGTCCTGTCTTTTCCAGTCTATCACACTCTAGGAAGTGCTTCCTTCATTTGTATCAAGAGACACTTATGTACAATGCCTGTGCCCGTTTCTCCCTCATTTCTCACAGACAACCTCATTTATTCCTTCACTTGATGTTTAGAGATTATTTCTGGACACATTAAACAAATGTATGCCGCCTGTGTTGTTCAAACGTCCTCTGCCTCTTTGTCCATCAGTTTAGTTTAAAAAATATATTCCAACAGTTGGGAGACAAGTGAGTGTAGCAGTGATAGCAGGCCTTTTGGCCGTACTGAAATCGAATCCCATTACACAACGCCATGTGACTGTGCCAGAAAAATCACTTGATGGGAGTTGAAAGTGATTACCACTGTTCCCTCTTATCTCCAAAGAGTCCAGAGGATATCTGCCAACAACAACTGCTCTGCTAGCTGCTGTGATGCTGGCCCAACTGGAGAACACCAAAAAGCATCCCCAAACCAATGAAATGTCTGGTTTTCAATGGGATGTGTGGAGCATGTAGATTAGAAGATACATCGAAGGCAAGTCATTTCTTTGGGATGTGTGTAGATGAATGGACTTGTAATGGTTTTCTGTGGGATGTGTGTAGTATGAGATACATGTTAGTCTAGTGGTTTCTATGGGATGTGTGTAGTATGAGATACATGTTAGTCAGTGCACATGGGTGAGTAATTAGAGCATCTGTCATTCTGTCTGAACATGCCCTGCATATCTTACACACAACCCAACATGGAGTGTACGTATAATATAATATAATCAGAGAAGAATTAAACATGTGCAATAGTATCACAATGTATGAAGGAGAGCACAAGATCAAATATTTCAGATCAAATTCATCTTTACTATTTTCAATTCTCGTTATATACCCTACGTGGCCTAAAGTATGTGGACACCTGCTCATTGAACATCATTCCAAAATCATGGGCATTAATATAGAGTTGGTCCCCCCTTTGCTGCTATAACAGCCTCCACTCTTCTGGGAAGGTTTTCCACTTGAACATTGCTGCGGGGACTTGCATTAGTGAGGTTGGGCACTGACGTTGGGTGATTAGGCCTGGCTCTCAGTCGGCATTCCAATTCATCCCAAAGGTGTTTGATGGGGTTGAGGTCAGGGCTCTGTGCAGACTAGTCAAGTACCTCCACACCGATCATGACAAACCATTTCTGTATGGACCTCCCTTTGTGCACGGGGGGCATTGTCATGCTGAAACAGGAAAGGGCCTTCCCCAAACTGTTGCCACAAAGTTGGGAGCACAGAATCGTCTAGAATGTCAGTGTATGCTGTAGCGTTAAGATTTCCCTTCACTGGAACAAAGGGGCCTAGCCCGAACCATGAAAAACATCCTCAGACCATTATTCCTCTTCCACCAAACTTTACAGATGGCACTTTGCATTCAGGCAGATAGTGTTCTCCTGGCATTCGCCAAACCCAGATTGGTCTGTCAGACTGACAAAAAATCACTCTAGAGAACGCGTTTCCACTGCTCCAGAGTCAAATGGCTGCGAGCTTTACACCACTCCAGCCGACGCTTGTTCTTGTGCTGACGTTACTTTCAGAAGCAGTTTGTAACTTGTGAGTGTTGCAACCGAGGACAGACGATTTTTACACACTACACGCTTCAGCACTCGGCAGTCCTGTTCTGTGAGCTTGTGTGGCCTACCACTTTGGGGCTGAGCCGTTGTTGCTCCTAGACATTTTCCCTTCACAATAACAGCACTTACAGTTGACCGGGGAAGCTCTAGCAGGGCAGAAATTTGACGAACATACTTGTTGGAAAGGTGGCATCCTATAATAGTGCCATGTTGAAAGTCACTGAACTCTTCAGTAAGCCCATTCAACTGCCAGTGTTTGTCTATGGAGATTATATGGCTGTATGCTTGATTTTATACACCTGTCAGCAATGGGTGTGGCTGAAATAGTCAAATCCACTAATTTGAAGGGTGTCCACATACTTTTGTATATATAGTGTATATTATACACATTACCCTGAGCCATAATAATGTTTGTTAATCATCAAATTCTTTATTTTTCTTTGCATCACAACTTTGAACCCATACAGTACGTACATCATTCTGTTCATAGTTACGGGTCTTGTTAATCTATAAACATTTGCTTCTGATACAGCAGGAAATGGGAGATTCCTCACCAGACTGTCAGACATGACGTAGAGAAAGTTGCGGTCCAGAGTGAAGGCCATGTCTCGGAGGATAGGACTGCCATCTGTCATCACGGTCAGGGTCTCATACTGCCCCCCGCCCTCAGGAGGCCCATCCACTCGGATCTGAAGGAGAGAAAGACAGACATGGGTCTGGTTAATTACATCTGTATGCTTGAATATGAAATAAAGGGATGGTTTTGACCAAACATACCTATGGATTACTGTGGTTTTAGCTTGGCTTTGTAATGCTGTCCCTACTCCAGGATTAGTTCATGTTGTTACTGGTGGTGGCATTTTTCTGGCTTGTTTTCAAGTAAACCAGACTCTAAAGATTTGACTTTGGCATGACTTTCAAACCACCATCTTTTTGGAGCTCATTAAAAGCATGCAGGCGGATAGGCTTCTACTTCCAAACAGAGAATTGAATTCCCTTCCCCTACCCCCTTCTGTCCACAGGCCACATTTTCATCAATACACAGAAAACACTGCCCTCATTAGTAGGCTGTATCAGACATCTGAATTGCTCCATACATCACAGTACATTATTATCACATCTACCCTGAGTCTTGACAGACAAAATTAATAAAACTTCAAGTTCAACACCCAAGAGAAAATATCCTCATTAGATGTACAATCTCAAATGTAATGGCTGCTAAGAAATCAGGCACAAAAATATAATTCAATGTACTTTTTTAGATAAAGACAATAATCCTCTAAATAAAGTATAAGAGAAGCCCATAATAAACAACATATCCTCCATTCTAGTTATCTGGACACTACAAATCTCCAGCACCAAGCTCAGGTTGGACTGCAGCAAATCTCCCTGCGTGCCAGGCCAGTACACACAGTCACTGGCAGACTCACAATGCTCTCTCAATAGACACAGCAGCAATCAATACAAACGGATTGCATGATTGGATCCCCTGGGCTCCAAAACTGCACCAATCAATCAACCCTTCCACCTTCCAGTCAGAAGTTCTCTCCTGCAAGTTGGGCTCCCCACCAAAAACAAAGGGGAGTACAGAGAAAAACAGCTCTTGGGCTGAGATGGGAGAATCCTACAGGACAATCCCTCTGGGACAAACAGACCAACGCCTGGCAAGCAGCCCCACAGTCAGGGGATTCTCTCAGCAGGATCACCAGAGAATCACCGTGTCCACTTTGCTCCGTTTCTCATTTAACCAGCTCTGTCCACCATTGATTTGACATGTTCAACCTCCTAACAAGTCACTCAATAGAAAGCTGTTCTCTTTAACTTCTCATCTATTTAGTGGATCCCTGCCCCCCTTCCCTGTCTTCCCCCTCACCCTCGGACTCTCTTACCACAATCCCACACAAAGCGGAGTCGGCTTCCATTCCATTTCCCACACTCCATATTTCATAAATAGAAACCAAAGCTTGTATGCGTTCCCTTAGCAAAATGTTATCGTAAATAAATCCTAAATTGTCCATAGAGATATTTAGCAGGGCATTAGGAGGTTGACCAGGGGCCACCATGGTGGACAGGGTCCAATTAATGAGCTCAGATGAAATGTTGACCTTTTGACCAGCCCAGAGTTTGATTTCAATCCATTTATACATGGGTTTATAATCTAAAACAGGTTTGTCACGGGCTCTGGCCCTGTGGAACTACAACATGTCTTCAATCTGTCTTTAAGCCCACAGTCCGTAATGAGAGAAGGAGCATTTCACTGGTTTTATAATGAGCCTGCTGGTAGCTGATGACATGTGCACAGTTTCTAGAAGCTGTCCTAGTTCAGCCAGAGTTTGTGGTAGAAGTAATGTACATGACGAAAAGTGGCTAGTTCACAAGGATCAACCGATGACTGCTGTCCTATCAACCTTAAGTCATCTAAACCACAAATAATTTAATTTCAAGGCTCTTACTGTATGTGCACACAAAGATGTTCGCTCTCTCTTTGTGTGCTGTCGATTTTACTGGATAGAAGGACACACAGCACATTTGAGATCAGAATTTAACATTCACAGTGTAAAAACTAACACTTTTCAAAGTTTTGACAAACTAACACCCCTAAAGTGTTGGTTTCCTAACACTATGGGTGTTGCAAATTCTGACTTAAATGTTTTGTGTTATGGAATAACACATGTAGTGTTACAGTATTTTGGGGGGTAGATGTTGTTTTAACACTAGGGTATAAAGCCTTGTTTGCATATTTCCCAGCATGCCTTTTTTGAGTGAATTTGAGAGTCACCCACCCATGGCTGTGTTTGTTAGTGACAGACATGATTGCTGCATTCAATAACTTTTAGCCCTAACGCCTTCACCAAGTGACTTTCTACAATAAATGGATGCATTTCAATTAACCGTTTATGACCATATATTATACATTTGATAAGGCCTTTAGTTATGGCTTAGTTATTCTCACCATTGTGGTCTGAAAATACTGGCTCATGGGCCACATCAGACTTTCAAGTCACAATATGCTGGTTTGTGAAATCCAACAATTGGAATTTTGTATCACCCACAACCTGCATTCAGAATGACTGCTATGGTGAAGGATTTAAAAACAATCTAAACTGGAATAACCATCTCAGTAACAGGTGTGATCAATCAAACCCCTTACAGATTGGATTAGTTTAGAAATGTTTTATTTATTTATCTTTGTATAGTATAAGATCAACAAATCAATCAATGTGCATGCAGAAACAAAGGTATTGAAACAAACTATTCGAAGAATCAACTTTCAACAAAGCATGCTGGCAAATATGATAATGAGGCCCCTCCCACATTTTTTTCACTCAGAGAAATAGTTTAGTTTACCTGGCACTGTTTCCAAATACTAACTTTTTAGCATTTGTGGCACAAATCCCATTCAAGTCATGGCACCGATGTTAGCATTTTTCAAGAATCATGTGAAGCTCACCAAAGTCACTTATAGTCACTCAAATGTTAGCATTTGGAAACAGCGCCAGCTACTGCCAGGGAAACTAAACCAAATCATAGATTGCTGTCATACCTTGTCCATAGACTGTTTACAGGGTAAGGGAACCAATGTGTCATTTTCTAATTTGGGTGAGCTATCCCTTTAAATGTCCAAACTCACCTATAAGAGGAAATGCTTTTCACTCCTGAATCATATTTATACCTACAATGGTGTGTTTTCCTTCCTGATACTGATGGAGGAAATTAATCTTAACCCCCTTAGAGACCAACATTGGATACAAACAAGAAAGTTAAATAACCCAAATAACTATTGGAATTTCATATGATCCCATGTAAATCTTAGTTATGAAAACAACCTGTCCCCCCCAACTCTATTGTCATGGTTTGCTGCTTTTTTCAGCTTATTTTCATTGGTTGTTGGTCTGTGCTTCCATCCTTAAAAGAAAAAACACAAACCCTAAGGCTAAGATGTCATTTAAAAAATTGCCTAATTGGGTAGTTTGAAAGTTGCAAAACAGCTACCCTGAGTCACATCTTTCTAATTTCTCCTCCTTTAACAATTAACATGCAGGATTGATTATGAGATTATTATGATCAGGGAATCAATTTAAAAGGGTTCTAGAAGAGGGACACATTTCTGTACATAAATGTTCCTATAGCTTTCCATTTCCCTGGAGGTTTGTGTCAAAGGTGATCAGTTTACCGTGCATGTCGTTGGCCTGCCATTCCCACTAAATGTGATCAGATGTGACTAGCATGGGCAAAGTGTGTTTAGTGTATCCTAACATATGGATAATAGACTGGGAGCAATCTCTTCAGCTAGCCTATACGTTTTAGTCTAGTATCCACCCAGTGTCCCTTATTCCTTTGCCAGATACAGTATGGTAGTAGGGAAACTAGCAACAAAAATTCATGACATTTTCCAAGCATCTCCTTCTAACTGACTGAAAATACAGTGATATAAAGCCAGTACGTCTGGTAACCTTCAGGGTTGAACGGCTGTGTGTTTTGGCAAATTCTAGCTGACAGACTGGAGTGGACATTGATTAACCCGTATCCATCATGACTTTGGCTGAATGCTGATGAGGAGGAGCGTGTGTCTGTCCTGTTAAGACAGGATGGTGCTGTAGTGCTTAGTGTTTAGTGAGGTGGAGGTCTGTGTTACACACCTGCTCTAATCAGTCAGACATCTCATCACTGCTACTAAGAGAGCTGTATTGATCCCTGACATTGTACAAGCTGTATGTTAACAAATGCAATTGCCAAAGATGATTACTTACTAGGCTTACTGCACTCTAATTGTGTTTGTGTGTGTGTATGCTGTGCGTTCGTGCGTACGCATGTGCTGTGTGAGAGGGCTCGTCTGACAAAGAAAAAAACATACAGCATGTTAGTGTTGGCCCAAAGGTATGAGGTTTGCTGAATGATCCCTGAGTTGTTCTTCTGTGGCTCAGTTGGTAGAGCATGGCGCTTGTAACGCCAGGGTAGTGGGTTCGATTCCCGGGACCACCCATACGTAGAATGTATGCACACATGACTGTAAGTCGCTTTGGATAAAAGCGTCAGCTAAATGGCATATATTATATTATATTATTGTTCCCTGAACTTAACATTCTACATTGTGGCTAGCTTCCATAACACCATTTCTACGACATGACCACAGACTCATCTAGGTCTCTGTGTTTTCCCTTAAGAGCTTTTGGGTTCTCGTTCAGGGCCCTGCTTCCTGTTCTCTTGTTCCTGTCCTCCTCTATACCCCCTCCTCCATTCCTTTTGTTTTGGGGGGCGATTCAGGTACACATCTGGACTTAATTTTCTTAACTGCTATTTAACGGATGCATCCTGTTTCTGTGTGTGTGTGTGTGTGTGTGTGTGTGTGTGTGTGTGTGTGTGTGTGTGTGTGTGTGTGTGTGTGTGTGTGTGTGTGTGTGTGTGTATTTTTGCACGTGTGCATGTCTTAGCCTGCATGCTCATGAGTGTGTACTAAGTGCAGTACATGTTTCAGTGTCCTAATGCAAGCAGAACTCAAGAGAAGCAGAGGATATATGGACATAGCTGCCCTTCTATCATGCATGAGAGTACTGTTCCGGACAATTGTGTGATGACGCTCTCCATAGCCCATGTGTTGTAAGACCTTAAAACAGGTTAACATTCACAACGCCACAGGGCCAGACGGATTACCAGGACGTGTACTCAGAGCATGCACTGACCAGCTGGCAAGTGTCTTCACTGACATTTTCAACCCAGTCTGTAATACCTACATGTTTCAAGCTGTCTACCATAGTCCCTGTGCTGAAGAATGCCAAGGAAACCTGTCTAAATGACTACCACCCCATAGCACTCACATCTGTAGCCATGAAATGCTGGTCATGGCTCACATCAACACCATCCTCCCAGACACCCTGGACCCTCTCCAGTTCGCATACCTCCCAAACAGATTCACAGATGAAGCAATCTCTACTGCACTCCACACTGCCCTTTCCCACCTGGACAAAAGAAACACCTACGTGAGAATGCTGTTCATAGACTACAGCTCAGCGTTAAACACCATAGTGCTCTCCAAGCGGGGCCCCTCAGGGGTGCGTGCTTAGTCTTCCTCCTGTACTCCCTGTTCACCAATGACTGGCTGGCCACCCATGACACCATCATCAAGTTTGACGATGACACGACGGTGGTGCCTGATCACCAATGATGATAAGACAGCCTATAGGGAGGTCAGAGACCTGGCAGAGTGGTGCCAGGACAACAACCTCTCCCTCAATGTGGGCTAGACAAAGGAGCTTATTGTGGACTACAGGAAATGGAGGGCCAAACATGCCCCCATTCACATCGACAAGGCTGTAGTTGAGCAGGTCCTTCGGTGTCCAAATCGCTTAATGTTTTTATTTTACCCGGTTTTCATTTACAGCAACGACCTGGGGAATAGTTACAGGGGAGAGGGGAGGATGAATGAGCCCATTGGAAGCTGGGGATGATTAGGTGGTATGAAGGCCAGCTCGGGAATTTAGCCAGGACACCAGGGTTAACACCCCTACTCTTACAATAAGTGCCATGGGATCTTTAGTGACCACAGAGAGTCAGGACACCCATTTAACGTCCCATCCAAAAGACAGCAACCTACACAAGCCAATGTTCCCAATTACTGCCCTTGGGGCATTGGGATATTTATTTTAGACCAGAGGAAAGGGTGCCTCCTACTGGCCCTCCAACACCCTTCCAGCAGCATCTGGTCTCCCATCCAGGGACTGACCAGGACCAACCCTGCTTAGCTTCAGAAGCAAGCCAGCATGGTCCAAACACACCAACATAGTCGTGAAGAGGGCACAACAACGCCTCTTCACCCTCAGGAAGCTGAAAAGATATGGCATGGGCCCTCAGATCCTCAAAAAGATCTACAGCTGCATTAAGAGCATCCTGACTGTCTGCATCACAGCTTGGTATGGCAACTGCTCGGCATCCGACCGCAAGGCACTAGAGATGCTAGCGCGTACGGCCCAGTACATCACTGGGGCCAAGCTTCCTGCCATCCAGGACCTCTATACCAGGCCGTGTTAGAGGAAAACCCTAGAAATTGGCAAAGACTCCAGCCACTCAAGTTATAGGCTGTTCTCTCTGCTACCACATGGCAAACGGTACCGGAGCGCTAAGTCTGGGACCAAAGGGCTCTTGAACAGCTCTACCCCCAAGACATACGTCTGCTAAATAGTTAGTGTATAGTTAACCAAAAAGCTACCCAAACTATCTGCATTTTATTTTTGACTCTATGCACACACACTGGACTCTCCCCACACTCTCACACACACTGACACTCCAACACATACACACACACTGGACTCTCCCCACACACTCACACATACTGACACTCCAACACATACACACACACTCACTCACACATTACATGTACACACAAGCACACATTCGCCACACACACACGTAAACACTTCCACACTCATCACATACGCTGCTACTACTGTCTATTATCTATCCTGTTGCCTAGTCACTTTACCCCTACCTATATGTACATATCTACTTCAATTACCTTGTACCAATTACCAATTACCTTGTGCACATTGACAAAGTACTGCCACCCCATGCACATAGCCAAGCCATCGTTTCTCATTGAGTATTTATTTATTGTGTTACTATATATATATTTTTGTATTATTATAATAATCATTTTTGTTTGTATTTGAGATGTTGTGGATCTAAACGTGAATGTTGTCTCTTGCTATTTAGAATATAATTCCTGGTGACCTGTCTATCTGCTGTGAAGATATCTTTACTGAGGCTCCTGTTCAAAGCATGCCGTTATGAAAATAATTTCTATAGAGACTCAAACACACCTTCATTGCCAGTCCCCATCTTCCTGTCTGAGATTCTCCTCTCATCACTTCAATTACCAAATTTTTCCTTTCCGCTCTGAAGCTGTCTTTGAAAAGCTCAAGTAATTTAGTACATACACATTGGAAAGTGTCCTCACTTGGTCGGTTCTCAAAAAGCTATAATGAAGGCAGTATCTGCACTTGAGATCATTCATGAGAGCTGCGTGCTTATCATATGAATCCAAAGGAAATACTACTAAGTGATTATAGCTAACCACTGAGAAGAATATTGGATGCATTCATGTCCTTCTCGTGTTTTGCCATGCAACACCTATATTACAGAGGTCAATGCCCTCTTCTTGGTAAGTGAATAACTATGTCAAAGTAAGCCATAACCTGCTGACACTATTTAATCTGCATTATACCATTTAATCTTATTAGAATGGAGCCTTACTGTCACTGGTGGCACACTGGTGGATTACTGGCATACTCGGCATTGGTGTTGAGTTTGAGCCAGGAAAACACAGTAGACTAAACAATGGAACAACAGAATCCAATCAAGAAGGAAATTATCCAAGAAGACCACACTCCAACAACAAACATACAGACATATCTAATCCATTGATAAAAGACATGTGAAGTCAGGTTGGAAATGGGTGTTGCTGGGTGTGATATCCCCAGATGCTGGATGGTGAGAGTGTTGCTTATTCATTTTGACCTTCCGATCCCTGACCTTCCAGTGTGCTGAGCCTGCCCTTTCCAATGGCATTGTTGCCTGACTGATCTCCTAATGGCATTTATTGTCATGCTCCACTTCCACTCTCTGTGACCATTTGGAATGATGGAATAGGAGTGCAGACATGATGTTCCACGGGGGAACTATGGAGTCTGCATCATGTCAGTGTAATGATAAACCCTGTCCTTACGTACACACACACACACACACACACACACACACACACACACACACACACACACACACACACACACACACACACACACACACACACACACACACACACACACACACACACACACACACTGAGGGAAGAGAAAGCAGAGGAGTTATTGTCTAGTTATGTGAGCCTCTGCTCCAAGTCCACCCTGCATGTGTGCCAGACAGGCTGACACTGTGCCCACTGGCTAATGTCACAATGTTCCCATTCATCCATACAATAATCTTTCCCTATCTTGATTTATGTCAATACAGTTATATGTATTTTTTAATTTATTTAACCTTAATTTAACTAGGCAAGTCAGTTAAGAACAAATTCATATTTACAATGACAGCCTACCCCCCTGGCCAAACCCTCCCCTAACCCAGATGTTGCAGGGCCAATTGTGCACCACCCTATGGGACTACTGAACACAGTCAGTTGTGACACAGCCTGGGAATTAACCAGGGTCTGTAGTGACGCCTCTAGCACTGCAATGCAGTGCCTTAGACCACTGCGCCACTCGGGAGGCCTAAATCAAGGGAGACTCTTGAAGAAACTAAATACTGTCAAAATTGATTTGTGCCTCTTGCATAGCGATTAAACCCAGGGGGCTATAATCTATGATATTGCTAGTCTTGGCTGTTGATTTATTTTTCCTGTTTATAAATCCTCATTGGTCTCTAACTGTTGGCTGCTTACTGACTGTGGAGACTACTTACATGACTGTGGAGAAAGAATCCCCCTGTTATATCTGTCAGTGTATTACCCATGCTTACCTTCTTCAGTCTGCCACTCCTGGTGCCAAGGAAGGCCACGCTGTAGCCGTTATAGACGTAAGAGATGACCGAGGTCAGCCTGTCCCTGGTCTCAGTGTACACAGTCAGGCCAGATACCAGCTGGGAGCCCCCCAGGGGCTGGTTGATGTCCAGCCCACAGAAGTGATCATCGATAGGTACAGGCTGCAGAGAGGGATGGGGAAAGACAGGGAGAGATGGGTGAGACGACAGAGAGTAAGAGAAGGTGTAATAATCTTCTACTGTAATAATCTTCACATTTGTTACCAGCGTATTCAAGGCAGCGACTTCAGAAGATATTGGGGCTGTTAAATTGGTCAACAATGCCAGGAGAGTGTGTTTGTTGATAATTTTAATTGCTCTTGGCAAACATGAAAACACTATGTATTTGGTGCCGGTTTCTGTGATTTTAAATCGCTAGATCTGACATCACACAAACACAACCCCAGAGATGTCAGCTTTTGATTTAGCATCAAAGAGGCTCACAAGCTAAGCAGTCCTGCTACAGTACATCTAGCACAACCCACCTCAAACCTCCACTAATGGCCTGTCAGGCAGAATAGAAATCTCACTTTGTAGGGCAACACATTTGTACTTTAATTTCTTGCACCTCTCGAGAAGATCTCTTCTTTCTTCTGCACTGGAACAGTGGTGATAGGGGCAAGAGGCAGTATGTGACTATTGTCGAAATGGGTGGTTGTGTGAGAGTTGCTGAATAACAACCTTGATGGATGTCCTTGTTACCTGTTTTTCTGAATGCTGAGATACTCCTATCATACTGAATAACAGAAAAGGGAGACAGAGAGAGAAACATAGAGAGAAACATAGAGAGAGGCTGACTTCAATTTTGGACGTTTGAAACGGTCCTGAGAACGCCTTCCTCTGCACTCACCAAAAAAATACAAATAAATAACCCAGCACTGGCGCTAACTCATGATGCTCGGAAGAGAAGCGCGCTGCTCTGACCACTGCGCCACGCAGGGAGAGCCTAAACCTCTGAATGGTATAAAAGCTGCATATAAAACTCCTCTGATTAGAATTATAAATGAATCTCCCCCACTTACTTCTCTGTTGCTCTTGTGGAATATAAAAACGTTGAATGGGACTCTGTAACTGGATTTTGGCTACCTTGGGGCCTATCAACTACTGTTGGTGTAATCAAGGCTGTGGGGTAATCAAAAAGCTTTCAATATTCAATTATCTAACCTGTCACCTTCACTGTCTGAATAATGTGTCTGTATGCCACATCAGAGGAGCCAGTGCTGGTCAGCCCCTGGCTTGCTGGATGCTAATGAAGGCACTGGTTGCAAAGCCCTCTTCAGGTAGCTACAGGTACCTACCGCCTTGGTGCACTGCACATCCTTTCCCAGTAGCCAATGTAGTTCCAGGTTGCCCTCTCCCTGGTAGCAGGATTGCAGGCGCTCTTTGATGCGGGCGTTAATGTCTCGTATGGTAAAGATACACAGGGCTGAGTTGTCCAGGGGCTCGTGGTACTGCTTCTGGCCCTTGGTGAACACAGCAAAGAGGACGTCATCCTGGGCACTGATGTTGAGGGACCTGGCCAGTACTTTCCCTGCCTTGGACAGGTGGGCGCCCTGTAGGAGTTGATACTCCTCTCCCTTGTGTACACAGCCCACTGGCAGTGACACATAAGAGTGGAACTTCCTGTCCCCTTTGCAGAGCCGTATGATGCGGCTTGTGTAGAACAGGTCACCTGGGGAACTGCCAGCAGGCATCCCATTCTCTGGGGTTTCTGGCTGCACGGTCAGGAAGTAGACAAAGTTCCCGCTGGCAAAGCCGTAGATGTAGTAGATGTCAAACCGCGGGACCAGAGCTAGCGTGTCAGAGGGGATCTTAATGAGAGAGGATACAAAGTCAGTGTGGAGCTCGTAGTCCAGCATGGCAGATGACTCTGGGTCACGGGGCAGCTTACGACTGGAGATGGTAGGGAAGTAGTCCTGCTTCCCACCCACGGCCGTGCCGATGAACAGGGTGCCGTCCTGGCCCTGTGAAGAGGGCACGATGACCCCATACATGGTGCCTGTTTGGTTGACACTGGAGAGGTAGTGCTCTTTCTTGTGGGTGGGCTCCACCAGGATAAACAGGTCGTCCTGTCGCATTAGCTTACAGACGCCTTGGTAGAGGCTGCCGCAGGCCAGCAGGCGGTTGTGGGAGTAGTCTATGAGCAACAGTTTGTTGATGTTGTCAGTGGAGGCCAGGGGCTCAGAGCAGGGCTGCACTATAAGAGGAGGGTAGCAGGCCTTGTTGTCGTACTCAGGTCCTGTGTCATGGGAGACCAGGAGGGTCAGGTTGGCAGATAGCTTGTAAATCCGGTTCACAGCACCAACATAGAGTGCGCCAGTGGTCTTGTGCACAATCAGGTGGTTCAGGGTCCATTCCCTTCTCTCTGACTTGAAGGTGTTGAGGGACTGGGACTGGCCTTGGCCCATTGCTAGGGAGATGGGCATCAAGACCAACAGCCACCGCGTCAGGGACCATGACTGCCCCTTAGTACTTCCACTGTAAATGCATCCGATATCCAAACACATCCCCATCCCCATAGGACTTCTGAGAGATGGCAAGTCCAGACTAAATGTCTAGTGCTGTAGGGTAGGAATGAATAAGACTGTTCTCAGTCAGGCTGCACTCTAGTTGATATCCGCAATAATGGTCTTCACATTATCCTGAAAGAGAAAATAAATGGTTTGGTTTAGTCTTGATGACCTAGAATACTTTTAATGATTTAGAAACAAATCAAAGGCGTTATAATAAACCTTTCATAAATCTTTAGCAAGGACTCATAAAATAGGGTTTTATTCATATAAGGTTTTGGTTCAAATAAATATATGAATAACCTCCCTCCAATTTGACTAGGTTGACATTTTACAGTGACAAGAGTTTTCCAATATAAAAGACAGGGCTAAGAAGAGATACAGGCCAGAGACAGAACAAAATCACACTGATAAATACCATCTTGAAATGGTTTCACCATTGTTGTTCTCTCCCACTCTGCTTTCTCAGACACAACATACATCAACAGAACATGTCATTCCAGTAATCACTTCACAGGAGCAGTGTAGATCTCCATCCCCATTGCAATCAATACAGAGTGCCAGATTAGCAGGAGAGGACTCTCTGCTTTCCCTATCTGCGGGGGTTCATTATCTCTCTGTGACAACCAGGGAGGTCTGTAGCCTATTACTTCAACAAAGCAGTGACAAACAGTGACTCTGTGCTTTACATACTGTTTAGACAGCTAATTAAATAGGATCCAAATGTATTAATTATGCTTACATATTTCCAGCTGCCTGTTTTCTTTCCTTCCCTCCCTCTTGTTCTCCTAAATGGTTAAATCCTCCAGGAATTAATCACTCTTTCCAGGACGTCTGACATTCCTAAATTAATCAGGCCTTTTGGCGGTGAATCATTAAGGATTCAGAGTCGGACAGCATCAACCCTTTCATTTCCCCTTTTAACTTCATTAGCATATTTTACTTCAACCAGGGGACAAACAATGGCCCTAGAATACTGCATGGAATGGATGGATGGATGGATGGATGGATGGATGGATGGATGGATGGATGGATGGATGGATGAGTGGATGGATGAGTGGATGGATGAGTGGATGGATGAGTGGATTAGAGAAAGGAGAGTGAAAGCCTTGTAAAAAAAAAATCTTTATTCATGACTTTCTTTCTTTTCACAATCTATTCATCATGTGCTGTATGCTTTGAGTTTGCATCTGTCTAAATAAATAAAAAATCTCACACCGATGAGATAACCTGGTTAGTAAATTTGGACCTGGAGAACAAATTGCACTTTTACCTTTTTTATATGACTCCTTATTAATCTACGGTAGGGAACATTGATCACAATAAGGTAGAATTGTTGGCTTCATACATGCACTCACTTCATCCCAGTCCATTATAGTAGTAATAAAAGTGCCATGCGCGGAGGAGAGGACTATAAATTAGGAGCCCACATCTGCGTGCACCCGCTTCTTTTGTCTGAGTCCCAGCAGCTCTAGAGACTTAGCCAAGCTGTCTCTCTAAGGCTGTGTTGCCGCCACACGCCACATGCTCTGTCCTGTCTGATGCCAGTCCAATAGCTCTCTACTGTAGCCTCACTGCTTCACAAAACATTCAACTTCCCAGTGGAATGGTACGGAAGCCCCTGACCAGCTCAAAGCCTTTAGCTTGGAGACAATTGCCTTCTTTCTCTGTCCCAGGTCCCCTTAAGATAGGAAAATAGATAATTTAGCTCAATGAGACTTCCTGTTTAGAATAAAGTTTAAATAAAAATTGTAATTTGTGTCCTCACAGTGGACAGCAGTGGCCATGGCTGCACTCCATTGCTACTACTAACAGGGTGTCCGGCAGGGTGTGTTGTGTAGGAGCCAGGGATGGAGAGGACAGACAGGAGTGGAGGACTGACACGGTGGTGTCTGGGTTTTCTCCAGCTCCACTCCAGCATCTCCTCTCCATCTGTCCCTGCCTCAAAGACGTCAGGGGGGAAATCACTGGAGTGTCCCTGTTTCCTCTTGTCCCTTTGGCAGGCAGACACTCTGTGTATTCTCTCCCTGTTCTCCACAACATACAACACATATCCTATTTTATACTCACCCTCAAAATGATGACAATTATACACTGGTGTACAAAACATTAGGCCCACCTGCTCTTTCCATGGCAGACTGACAAGGTGAATCCAGGTGAACGCTATGATTCCTTGTCAATTGTTAAATCCAAATCCAATTTTTAAGCCTTGAGACAATTGCGACATGGATTGTGTGTGTGTGCCATTCAGAGGGTCAATGGGCAAGACAAAAGATGTAAGTATCTTTGAATGAGGTATGGTAGTAGGTGCCAGGTGCACCGGTTTGTGTCAAGAACTGCAATGCTGTTGGGTTTTTCAGGTCCAACAGTTTCCCATGTGTATCAAGATTGGTCCACCACCGAAAGGACATCCAGCCATCTTGACACAACTTTGGGAAGCATTGGAGTCAACATTGGCCAGCATCCCTGTGAATCACGTTAGACACCTTGGAGATATCCATGCCCCAACAAATTGAGGCTGTTCTGAGGGCAAAAGGGGGCACAACTCAATATTAGGATATTAGGAAGGTGTTCTTAATGTTTTATGCACTATGTACATGCTGTCACCGGCATTGCTGCCCTGTTATGTTGTCATCCTGTCATCATGCAGTTATTTGGTTGCAATTCATGTCAGCTACAAATTTAAGGCTGGATGTTAGAAGGAAAATGTCAAAACTCTCTATATCCAGATAAAAAAGAAAATGCAGTCTGTACTCTGCAGGATCCACATAAAAGTTCAATCCTGTGGCCCCTGGGAGGGAGAGCAAGAGATGCTAACTCCTGACAGTGCCTTTCTCACGTCTGCATGATGTACACTGAACAGGGCTGGAAAATTCCGGATTTCCTGGAAAACCAGGGAATTTATTGAAATTTTAGAGCCCTTACTCTGAGACTTTCCTGATCTAGTTTCTATTCTGATATGTATTTATTTTATTGAACCTTTATTTAACCAGGTACGCAGGTTGAGAACAAGTTCTCATTTACAATTGCGACCTGGCCTAGATAAAGCAAAGCAGTTGGACAAATACAACAACACAGAGTTACACATGGAGTAAAACAAACATACAGTCAATAATACAGTAGAAAAATAAGTCTATATACAATGTGAGCAAATGAGGTGAGATAAGGGAGGCAAAGGCAAAAAAAGGCCATGGTGGCGAAATAAATACAATATAGCAAGTAAAACACTGGAATGGTAGATTTGCAGTGGAAGAATGTGCAAGGTAGAGATAGAAATAATGGGGTGCAAAGGAGCAAAATAAATAAATACAGTAGGGGGAGAGGTAGTTGTTTGGGCTAAATTATAGATGGGCTATGTACAGGTGCAGTAATCTGTGAGCTGCTCTGACAGCTGGTTCTTAAAGATAGTGAGAGAGATAATTGTTTCCAGTTTCAGAGATTTTTGTAGTTCGTTCCAGTCATTGGCAGCAGAGAACTGGAAGGAGAGGCGGCCAAAGGAAGAATTGGTTTTGGGGGTGACCAGAGAGATTTACCTGCTGCAGAGCGTGCTACAGGTGGGTGCTGCTATGGTGACCATCGAGCTGAGATAAGGGTGACTTTACCTAGCAGGGTCTTGTGGATGACCTGGAGCCAGTGGGTTTGGCGACGAGTATGAAGCGAGGGCCAGCCAACGAGAGTGTACAGGTCGCAATGGTGGGTAGTACATTGGGCTTTGGTGACAAAACGGATGGCACTGTGATAGACTGCATCCAATTTATTGAGTAGGGTATTGGAGGCTATTTTGTAAATTACATCGCCGAAGTCGAGGACCGGTAGTGTGAAGGATGCTTTATGCGAAATAGGAAGCCAATTCTAGATTTAACTTTGGATTGGAGATGTTTGATGTGAGTCTGGAAGGAGAGTTTACAGTCTAACCAGACACCTAGGTATTTGTAGTTGTTCACATATTCTAAGTCAGAACCGTCCAGAGTAGTGATGTTGGACGGGCGGGCAGGTGCAGTCAGCGATCGGTTGAAGAGCATGCATTTAGTTTTACTTGTATTTATAAGCAAATGGAGGCCACAGAAGGAGAGTTGTATGTCATTGAAGCTCATCTGGAGTGTTGTTAACACTGTCCAAAGAATGGCCAGAAATATACAGAATGGTGTAGTCTGCATAGAGGTGGATCAGAGACTCACCAGCAGCAAGAGCGACATCATTGATGTATACAGAGAAGAGAGTCGGTCCAAGAATTGAACCCTGTGGCACCCCCATAGAGACTGCCAGAGGCCCGGACAACAGGCCCTCCGATTTGACACACTGAACTCTATCAGATAAGTAGTTGGTCAACCAGGCGAGGCAATCATTTGAGAAACCAAGGCTATCAAGTCTGCCGATGAGGATGTGGTGATTGACAGAGTTGAAAGCCTTGGCCAGGTCAATGAATACGGCTGCACAGTATTGTTTCTTATCGATGGCGGTTAAGATATCGTTTAGGACCTTGAGCGTGGCTGAGTTGCACCCATGACCAGCTCTGAAACCAGATTGTATAGCGGAGAAGGTATGGTGGGATTTGAAATGGTCGGTAATCTGTTTGTTGACTTGGCTTTCGAAGACCTTAGAAAGGCAGGGTAGGATAGATATCGGTCTGTAGCAGTTTGGGTCAAGAGTGTCCTCCCCTTTGAAGAGGGGGATGACCGCAGCTGCTTTCCAATCTTTGGGAATCTCAGACGGCACGAAGGAGAGGTTAAACAGGCTAGTAATAGGGATTGCAACAATTTCGGCAGATCATTTTAGAAAGAAAAGGTCCAGATTATCTAGCCCAGCTGATTTGTAGGTGTCCAGATTTTGCAGCTCTTTCAGAACATCAGCTGACTGGATTTGGGAGAAGGAGAAATGGGCAAGGGTTGTGTGAGCTGCTGTGGGTTGGTGCAGTGCTGTTGACCGGTGTAGGGGTAGCCAGGTGGAAAGCATGACCAGCCGTAGAAAAATGCTTATTGAAATTCTCAATTGTAGTGGATTTATCAGTGGTGACATTGTTTCCTATCCTCAGTGCAGTGGGCAGCTGGGAGGAGGTGTTCTTATTCTCCATGGACTTTACAGTGTCCCAGAACTTTTTTTTTTTTGAGTTTGTGTTGCAGGAAGCAAATTTCTGCTTGAAAAAGCTAGCCATTTATTTTCTAACTGCCTGTATATATTGGTTTCTAGCTTTCCTGAAAAGTTGCATATCACGGGGGCTGTTCGATGCTAATGCAGAACGCCATAGGATGTTGTTGTGTTGGTTAAGGTCAGTCAGGTCTGGAGAGAACCAAGGGAGATATCTGTTTCTGGTTCTAAATTTCTTGAATGGGGCATGCTTATTTAAGATGGTGAGGAAGGCTTTTTCTTTTTAATAACCAGGCATCCTCTACTGACGGGATGAGATCAATATCCTTCCAGGATACCCCGGCCAGGTCGATTAGAAAGGCCTGCTCGCTGAAGTGTTTCAGGGAGCGTTTGACAGTGATGAGTGGAGGTCGTTTGACCGCTGACTCATTACAGATGCAGGCAATGAGGCAGTGATCGCTGAGATCTTGCTTGAAAACAGCAGAGATGTATTTAGAGGGCAAGTTGGTTAGGATGATATCTATGAGGGTGCTTGTGTTTACGGCTTTGGGGTGGTACCTGGTAGGTTCATTGATCATTTGTGTGAGATTGAAGGCATCAAGCTTAGATTGTAGGATGGCTGGGGTGTTAAGCATGTTCCAGTTTAGGTCGCCTAGCAGCACGAGCTCTGAAGATAGATGGGGGGCAATCAGTTCACATATGGTGTCCAGAGCACAGCTGGCGGCAGAGGGTAATCTATAGCAGGCGGCAATGGTGAGAGACTTGTTTTTAGAGTGGTGGATTTTTAAAAGTAGAAGTTAAAATTGTTTGAGTACAGACCTGGATAGTAGGACAGAACTCTGCAGGCTATCTTTGCAGTAGACTGCAACACCGCCCCCTTTGGCCGTTCTATCTTGTCGAAAAATGTTATAGTTAGGGATGGAAATTTCAGAATTTTTGGTGGTCTTTCTAAGCCAGGATTCAGACACGGCTAGAACATCCGGGTTGGCAGAGTGTGCTAAAGCAGTGAATAAAACAAACTTAGGGAGGAGGCTTCTAATGTTAACATGCATAAAACCAAGGCTATTACGGTAACAGAAGTCATCAAAAGAGAGTGCCTGGGGAATAGGAGTGGAGCTAGGCACTGCAGGGCCTGGATTCACCTCTACATCACCAGATGAACAGAGGAGGAGTAGGATAAGGGTACGGCTAAAAGCTATGAGAATTGGTCATCTAGAACGTTCGGAACAGAGAGTAAAAGGACGTTTCTGGGGGTGATAAAATAGCTTCAAGGTATAATGTACAGACAAAGGTATGATAGGATGTGAATACAGTGGAGGTAAACCTAGGTACTGAGTGATGATGAGAGAGATATTGTCTCTAGAAACATAATTGAGGCTGGTGGAACTGAAAGGTTGGATAAGGTATAATGAGCAGGGCTAGAGGCTCTACAGTGAAATAAGCCAATAAACACTAACCAGAACAGCAATGGACAAGGCATATTGACATTAAGGAGAGGCATGCTTAGTCGAGTGATCATAAGGGTCCAGTGAGTAGTGAGGTTGGTTGGGGTCACGGCGATTCAAACAGCTAGCCGGGCCATCGTTAGCAAGCTAGCATAGGATGGAGGTCTGTTTTTATCCACCTCGTGCGTTTCCGTCAGTAGATTAGTGTGGTTCTGTGTGGTAGAGGGGATCAATCCGAATGGCAAAATAGATATAGTTATAGTGACCCAAGAAAAATTGTTCGATAGACCTATTCAGATAGCAGCCGATAAGACAGCTAACAATTAGCGGGCCACAGATGGGCGTTCAGGTAACATCGCGACGGAGAGGCCAGTTGGATAACTCCCTCGGGCAGATAACGTCGGTAGGCCAGTCGTGAAGGCCCGGTGGGGCTCCGCATTGGCAGTAAAACGGGTCTGGATAGGTGATTGTAGCCCAGAAGTGGCTGATGGAACTCTTCAGCTGGCTAGCTCCGGAATAATTTATGTTTGCTCCGGGATCGACATTTTCCAATAGTCACACGGATAGCAGCTAGCTAGCTGCGAGATCCAGGAGTAAATGTCCAGAGCTTGCGGTTGAAATCCGGGGATATGGAGAGAAAAATAGGTCCGATATGTTCTGGTATGAGTCGCGTTGTACAAAACTGACGATAGCTTTTCGAGCTAAAGGATAGCTGATGACCACAAACCGTGTTTAGCTGATTACGAACATTAGCCAGTAAACTGGCTAGCTTCTGGCTAGCTTCTGGTTAGCTTCTGACGAGCTTCTGGTTAGCTTCTGGCTAGCTTCTGGTTAGCTTCTGGCTAGCTTCAGGATAGCTTCTGGTTAGCTTCTGGCTAGCTTCTATTGTGGATTTCAGATTTGAGGTAAATAATACCTTTTTTTTAATTGGTGAGGCGGGTTGCAGGAGATTGTTTTGAAGTTGAGTTTTTAGAAAATAAAATATCTAAAAGATATGCGAAGAAAGATGTAAATGTATATATACACGGGACACGACAAGACCAGGACGTCTGACTGCTATGCCATCTTGGTATACATGTGGTTATATAATAACATACTGTATTCAGTTGGTCTTTGTAGTAAAATATAATGAATAGCCTTAGCCTAGTGAGTCTCTGGGGCCTTCTACAGGATTCACACACAGGTGTGAGTTGTAGCTCTGTTTTATGATGGCTTCAGGGCAATCTGGTTTGTCTCTATGCAGCATTTCATTGTTGTACATGCAGAGAGTGAATTCCATTAACAGGTTCCGGAAAAGCAAATGGATTGTCACTAATCATTTTTATCCCCCCAGGAGTACACCCCATTTCAAACTCTATATTAAGCTCCCAGTTTACAATATCATGGAAGAACACCTTGAGTTGCTGTGTTCAGTGGTTTGGGAAATCCAATATTTTATTCTAAATCATTCCAATCCAAAATCATAGGACAAACTTCAGTGTTATGAACCTCAACATAATTTGCTTTCAGATGTTAGTTGCGCCTCAAGTGTTGTGCCTGAGTCTGTGCAAAATGATAGGTAATCCCTCAATTTTAGTTCCGCAATACAGAGACCTACAGAGGTTAATTCAGTGTTGTGAAGATCAAGTTAAACATAACAAGGTGGGCGAGAAGCAGGAAGTAACAGCAGCCCATCTATTTATTTTCTTCTCGATTCAGTCTCGTCTGAGGCGTGCGGTAATGCTGCTCTGTTTACCCTAGATTGTAGAGACAGCATCTTGCTGGCTGCAGCCCTCCCTGCTGAATACACTGCCTCGTCAGTCAGATACGCTCCTGCCAACCCCAGCCTCAGCCCCAGACGTGACTCATTCACACAAACTCATAGAAGAACATGCTCAGGCCTCTGGCTACGGTGGCGGGCACCAATCTGAGTCAAAATTTCGTGCCACCATTTTTAATTTGACCTTAAGAACCCCACCAAGATCCACAGGGCTGTGCCTATGTTTTCAGCATGCATTGGGGTGACATTTTGGCATAAACTCTGCAGTGTCTTATTATGTGTGGTTCATTGGAGGGTAACCGTCTGTAACCATACATAAACATGAACTAAAATGATCACAGAAATATGTCTCCTTCTCCCCCTTTATGCACTTCATGCACAGTGCTTATTGTACTTTATGGCTCAATGGGGCCCAATGCGTTCCATTTGCAGCAGCCTTTGAGGCTCCTGCTGGTCACAGGCTGATAACATGTGAGAAGATTGGAATCAGACAGACTCTGACACCATCTTTCAGGCTGCAGGACAGACACAATGTTCTCACACTGAGTCAACAATAGAGTTGTGTTATTACATCAGATGTGATGAAAATTGTGTGTCTTGTGTCCTAGTCTGATCAGGCTGGACAAAACAGAGTAATAACACAGGTTGGAGGCACAGGGACAGGAGTGTACAGATATAGGATCTTCATTGGACCAATATTTTCACAGCAAAATGATCCTGCAGCAACAGGATTTGAACAGGTTTAGGTTGATGTTGCTTGATCGATGGTTAGGCTATTAGCTGGTCAAAGGTAGGCTACATGAAAAGTACAATACTGTTAATATAACGGGTGTTAGTGTGGGTTTTCAGTGAATTTATGTAAATCACGAAACTCATCTGCATATTTTAGCAACAAGGACAAACAAAAGAGTGATCAAATTAACATCTGTATGTGTTCTGGTCATATCAAACCTGCACTGCCTCCAGAGAATTGCTCAAAATCAATGTTCCCCACTTCTAGGTTTTAGGGTGGAATATCAGGGGCGTTGACAAAAACTTTCCAAAGCCATATACCCATAAAGATATCTTCATTCCTTCTAGAGCTTGTCAATGCATTCTGTTCGGTATATTGTCATGTGCCACACTTCTAGGTTAGTCACAATGGGACACTGCAAAAATGTCTCACACTCAAAATGGCACTCATTTAATCATTGGCTAAATCACAAAGCCTGATGGGATACCTTTGTCGTGGGGTCTGCCACAAATCCATGTGGATGAGTCATGGGGGGAGGGGAGAATTGTACACATCACACATGAATGAACTGGGAGGGCGCCAGCCCCAACAGAACTTGACTTCCAAATGAATAAATGAAAGCAATTAGTAGATCTGTTTACAATGATGCGGAGACAGAAGTAGGTCATACGTGGTGGAGATGGGGGGGAGAGCGAGCCAGAGCCGGAGGCTGACACTGGTACCTACAGTGATGGGAAGAGGAATTAGGACATGAAAATGCCGTCTTTGTTAACGATGACTTTTAAACGAATGTCAGATTTAATCACATGGGACCTGTGGGGTTTATGGTAAAATAAATGTTTTATGATCACTCCTCCGTGTCTTATTTGTGTTCTCATTGGAGGGCCCGGGGCCCGGGGCTATGGATTCTGCTTTTATTGGTCTTCTTACAAACCCACATTCAGCTCTAAAATGGCTATAATGACATATGGATGTTCATTTAAACCTGTGATTATTGGATAGGCATACAAGCAGTGAATTCTACCATTTAGTGACCATATCCCTCTTCAAATAAATTCAAGCTATTCATCATTTTATTTGATAGCATAGTTTGTTGGATTGTTTGTTATACATAATATCATTTTTATATCAATTGTGTTGTTCAGTGAACAATTCTCAGATTGCTAGCTTTAGAGACCAAGCATTAAGAATGATGGCAGGGTAGCAGAGGACGTTTATGGGGAACCATAAAACAGCACTCTATCAATCTAGAATGGTATACTCATAAAAAACCACAGGGTGGTGAACCAAGGCTGTGGAAAGGAATCTCTTCAAGCATATTGCCAAAACACAATCAGTGACCTCTTGACAATGCATGGCATTATGCACAGCGATAAAATAGACATTTCTGCAACACTGCAGAATTCTGGGTCCGCATGGAAATATAGAACATCCCAATATTGCCATAGTCAGATTCATTCATAAATTAACTTCCCTGGGCTCTGTCTTCCATACCTTTCACTATAGATCTCTACTGGCTCATTGTGACTTGAAACAGGATTTGAATCAGGGAGTGCTCATGTTGTATGTACTGTATGATGACAATCAAAGGGGAAAGTCAAAGTGACCTGTGCAGCCCAAGTGCAATACCAGGTCTTCTATAATTCAGCATTCAGTGAAAGACAGACACCCACTATGTTCTGCTGTAGCCAGAGCACGTCTGTACGCTGCTACGGCACGCCCATTGGTAGTGACTAGAAACAGAACAATGGAAAGAGTAAAGCTACTAGTGCACTGTTGGAATAATAACTGATGGGAATGTGGAATAAGGCCAGTGAAATACAAGCTCTCTTCTCCAGTGTGATTGGGACAGGGACAAGGAACAACTATAGAGTTCTGTTTGGAAGTGTTCCCTCAGCTAGATACTCAGTCAGTTTTGTGCTGGTACAATATGACAGTCCGTTTCTGCCATGAGTTCATTTTTTGGTATTGCTTACGACATCCTGCAGTTATTGTAACTGCCACTGTAGATCAGGTATGACTGTATAGTTCGCTATACTGTGTAAGGTTTGTTGGCATCAATCATTCAGGATAGAAAAGTGAAAGCAGTGCAGATGTTGCTCTCTCAACTGATAGACAGTAGACTTCCATATACAAAGTAGGATTCCGGGTACAGAGTACAGCATATGAGGAGGAAATAACATACACAATAGAACGAAACACATGAAGCACATATTCACACATGCACACACACCCTTATATGGACATGCACACAAATGTTGTGTGTTTCCTCAATTTCCCTCAACTGGCCCATATGGCTGTGTAGGGAGGAGGATGCCAATGATGGAGGTAGCTGGCACGAATAATTACGATCAAAGATTTACAGAGCATCTGCTACCTTCACTGCTGACAAAAATCGCTGGAAGCCCAGAGAGAAACACAGCAAACAGGGAAGAGGAGGAGAGACAATTCATGCTGTCTACTATTCACAACTTCCTCTCTGGAGTCTCCGGTGCACCGGCAGCACCCATTCCAGATTTAATCCTAAGTGTAAATAAGGCCAAGGAGGTGGCTCACACACAGAGCTATGCAAATACAAGCATCAGCCTAGCTTTTTCCCATGGTCTGGAGGGTCCGTCCTGCCCCTACCTTGAAACGCTGCACTAATGCCTGAGTCAAGGGCACGGTACAGGGAATAAAAGCATAGAGACTGACTTTGCTGCACAAATCATGTTCCCCTGTACAGTATGCAGAATTGCTTCCTCCTCACACACATTACATGTCTGACACTGTCAAGTTCCCTCCTAGAGTCCTGTATATCTCTTTATCTCTGCTCTTATCTCTTAGTTCTCAACCCTGCTCATCTATTCAATGTCCTGTCATTGGTCTCGTTCTCTCACTAATTCATCAGTGTGTCTCACTTAATATCTAAAAGGCTCACCCATTTACACTGGCACAATGCCATCACAAAGTGCCAGAGATTACAAATCAACATGGAAGTAGCCTGTAGGAGATCATCCAATACAATAGCACTGTGACAGCAGCATTTACATTGACAATAGTGATAACAGTCTGTAGGCATTGTGCCATATTGCAAGATAGCAATCCCTGCATGCAGTGTACTCCCAAAGGAACCATATGGCAGGTGAGCTCACTGTTTCCCTCCACCTGTATCTCTCCTCCCATACTCTCCACTACTTTGAATATAAATGTACAGTCGTTTTACCTCAATGTTGGCTCAGGCTCTAAATAAACAGGTGCTTGAGGGGGGACTGATGAGGTAAGAGAAGAGGGAGCACAACAGCTACAGGAAATGTTTGTTCATTTGGGGGATTTTATTTATCTTTCTTACTCTCATACTCTGTCTCCCTGCCTTTCTTTGTGACGCTCCCTCTTTCACATATGCTCTTCTCCTCAGGCTGTAGCATCTAAGAAGTTGTGTTTAATCAGTGTCTCCGTGGGCAACGGGGGAGTTTCCAGCTCTGGGTAGTGAGCTGCTGTGCAGTCACACACCGTGTAATTGTCTTACATACACTAATTTGCCTGACTTACTACTGCGACTAGAGTACAGGGCATTGCCGCTGACCCACATTGCTCCTGATGATGTTTTGAGGAACACCTATGTGAGAATGCTGTTCATTGACTACAGCTCAGCGTTCAACACCATAGTACCATCAAAGCTCATCACCAAGCTAAGGATCCAGGGACTAAACACCTCCCTCTGTAACTGGATCCTGGACTTCCTGACAGGCCGCCCCCAGGTGGTGAGGGTAGGTAGCAACACATCTGCCACGCTGATCCTCAACACTGGAGCTCCCCAGGGGTCCCCTCCTGCTCAGTCCCCTCCTGTACTCCCTGTTCACCCACGACTGCATGGCCAGGCACGACTCCAACACCATCATTAAGTTTGCTGATGACACAACAGTGGTAGGCCTGATCAGACAACGACGAGACAGCCTATAGGGAGGAGGTCAGAGACAACCTATCCCTCAACGTAACCAAGACTAAGGAGATGATTGTGGACTACAGGAAAAGGAGCACAGAGCACGTCCCCATTCTTATCGACGGGGCTGCAGTGGGGCAGGTTGAGAGCTTCAAATTCCTTGGTGTCCACATCAACAACAAACTAGATTGGTCCAAACACACCAAGAGAGTCGTGAAGAGGGCACGGCAAAGCCTATTCCCCCCTCAGGAAAATAAAAAGATTTGGCATGGGTCCTGAGATCCTCAAAAGGTTCTACAGCTGCAACATCGAGAGCATCCTGACCGGTTGCCTCACTGCCTGGTACGGCAATTGCTCGGCCTCCGACCGCAAGGCACTTCAGAGGGTAGTGCGTATGGCCCAGTACATCACTGGGGCAAAGCTGCCTGCCATCCAGGACCTCAACACCAGGCGGTGTCATTGGAAGGCCCTAAAAATTGTCAAAGACCCCAGGCACCCCAGTCATAGACTGTTCTCTCTACTACCGCATGGCAAACGGTACCGGAGTGCCAAGTCTAGGACCAAAATGCTTCTCAACAGTTTTTTCCCCCAAGCCATAAGACTCCTGAACAGGTAACTATTTGCATTGTGTGCCACCCCCCCAACCCCTCTTTTACGCTGCTGCTACTCTCTGTTTATCTTATATGCATGGTCACTTTAACTATACATTCATGTACATACTACCTAAATTGGCCAGACCAACCAGTGCTCCCGTCCCACCACCCGCCAACCCCTATTTCTGTTTATCATACCTGCATAGTCACTTTAACGATACCTACATGTACATACTACCTCAATAAGCCTGACTAACAGGTGTCTGTATATAGCCTTGCTACTCTTTTTTCAAATGTCTTTTTACTGTTGTTTTATTTCTTTACTTACCTACACCACACACACACACACACATACACACCTTTTTTTCGCACCATTGATTATAGTCTGTAAGTAAGCATTTCACTGTAAGGTGTATTCGGCGCACGTGACAAATAAACTTTGATTTGATTTGATCACACAACAACCATAGTTATATAGTGTCAACATTTGATCAGGCTACCACGCCACGCTAAATATATCTCATATGTGAGTGAACTGTATTCTTTTATCTATAATCTTTGTTTAAATCAATAACCCTTTCCAAAGGGGGATCATGACACCTCGGTAAAGAACACACAAGGCAGTGCTGCAACATTCAATCTAAAGATATGAAGGGAACTCATGACTGATGAAAGGCAATGAAAACGAGAGTCCATGACAGATGTTACATATTATCTAATCAGTAGATTACAGAAAGTCTCATTAAATCAATACATTACACGAAGTCTCATTAAATCAATACATTACACAAAGTTGTGCTGCAACAAAATAGCACTCTGTTTGCCATTGGCACTTGCAAATAAATATATAGAGAAATACAGTAATGGAAGCAATTCTGAGTCACCTCCAAAGGAAAATGCAATCTCATTATATTACACTGTAGCAATAAAAAATGAACAAAAATAAAGACCCATTTAAATTCTAAATTTAGCAAGCAACTGATAAAGTAGCGGCCTGGCATCAGTGAGCAAACAGAGAGAGGCCAATCTCCCTCTCTGTGAGAAGCTTTATAGCTCTGGTGGGACCATCTGAATAAATCCAGTCCAACTGGCCAGTGAGATAAGCAGGAACACAGAGAGCCCTGGGTCCATCTGGTTTGCTTGACTGGGAGAGTCTAAAAGGCACCAAATCCAATACCTCTCCCAAATACACACACAGAACAAAGATGAGATGAGCTTGGTAAACATCATTGTGGAAGTTTGCACTGCAGCTGCATCTACTCTGGCTGTTTAGGCTCCAACTCTTCTCCGCTTTGCACTTTGTCTCCATCAACCCAATACATTCTACTCTCTCTCCTGTGCCAAGGCTGGCTATGTATACCGAAGCTCCAGTAAACTACATACAACTACAGATAATGGCCAAACAACTCTCAACAGGATTAGATAACTCTCTCCACAGCTGGTTTGGTGGTACCTGATGCATTTATCTATATGAGGATGCACATTTTGATGTATGCCCATTGAGGATGATGATGATGATGATTATGAGGATTTTATTTATTTTATTTAACCTATATTTAACTAGGCAAGTCAGTTCAGAACAAATTCATATTTACAATGACGTCTCATGAAAGGATATTTAGGTTGTGTGTGCTGCTGCTGCCTAAACCCAGAATCCCTGACAGTTGGCAATCAAGTAAAGTGCCTGCCTCAAAAACCCATTTCCCACAGAGGTCTAATCTTGGTGTTCTCATGATCATACCAGATGATACCTCTATAGAGAAATAAGTCCATGATTGTGCAGTACCACTAAAGAGAGACTCCATAGAGAATGTATTAGAATCTGAGATATTCCAGATAGATACTTTATATCCATATAAATAAGTCATGAAGCATATGCATGCGTTATGTGCCCATCAGCTGCTCACTGTCTGGGAAAACGAGATGATATCACAGTAGACTATAACTCAATTCAACATGACTTCTACGGAATTGTTACAATTGGAATAGCCTACACCCTGAAATAATATACCGGTATGTAAATACATTCCGAACAATAAGAATGTACCGGTAGCTCATTTATTTTGGACGCGCGCTTGTCATTTCAATGCGCCCTGGTCGCGTAAAGTAACACAACTTAACAATTTCGTCCTCATGGGTTGCAATTATCAATCTTAGTATGGTACTCACCTTGAGCAGTAGAAAGTCTCAGTCATGATGTGTCTAGTGTGTTGAATGAATAAAGGATCTGCTGGATTCAGTGTCCTTCCTTTGGGGTTGGAAAATGTCCCACAATGGCACAGTCAGCGGTGATGCGCGCAATGTCCATATACTGAGAGAAAAACGTTCAGGATGCGACAATTTTGATTCTCACGTATCACGCTGAAACAGTTCTCTCATTTGATCAATGGACATTTAGCCTACGTGTTTTCTAAACTCGTAACCCCAATTACACATTTCAAAAGACTCTTCACGTTTCCATTCGGTGTTTGAATGCCGGTGGTAGGCTTCAAGACAGGACTCTCATCAGTTTACTTTCATCTCACGTACAGTGTGTGCGGATTAAACCAAACCTCCCTCGCGTCATCCTTTCACGAGGGCTCAGTGCAATATTTTTTCGTAGACTGAGCGTTGGCTTCATCGACAAGTCTGTCCACATGACGGAGTCATCTGATGCTCTCACATTCACATACTGTGCTCAGTTGTATTGCGTGTTTTACTTCATGCGTATAGTGACAAAAGCTAGAAAGACTTCAATTACAGTATCATCCAATACATTTCATATTTCTTTGTTCCTTGTTCTCAAGTGTGTCTGTCGAGGATAAACTGGAGGGGAGGGGTGTCTGAATTATTTTTAATATCAGAGCCAGTTCGAATATATACATGTTTTTACTGCATTCTCTATATGGCGATGTAAATGTCACATTTCCCTTTAAAACACTGACATCTGTAGGTTCATTGCTGCAACCACACTTGTTCAATGAACTCTTTGGCCTTGCTTCGAATCAGACTAGTAGAGAGCATCCAGAATATCTCTTTTGAAAGTGTACATAAACTATCCTCAGAGGCAATTTTGTGAATAAGATAACATTTCTTGTGGAGTTATTCGGCTATAGACACAGCCTGGGAGAGGACATAACCAAACAATATTAACCAAATACAGAATAAGGTCACATTTTGCGGTAAAATCAACCATGGTTTAATTAACAAACAGGCAGCGGGTGCCATTGTATACACTTCAAAGTCAAACCCAGAGTGTCTTGACCAGAGAACTACTTACATTGCTGAAAAGCTCAGAATGCCTTTCGGACAGTTTTCCTTGAGGCAGTAGCAGAGACTGTCAGTCGGCCAGCTGTCTGGCCCTCATTACCCAGCGGTTGACGATAGAGATGTCAGGCCCTCCTGGTGATGCTGAGCGGCCCCTAGGTTTTGAGCGGCCCCTAAGTGCTGAGCGGCCCCTAGGTGGCCAGTGGGCTGGCTGGGCTCCCCCACAGCAGTACAGATGGCAGGTACTCCCCCACTGGCCCACTCCAGGTGAACTAGCCAAGAGCCCCAATTACACAGAGAAAAACAGACAGACAGAGCACTCTAAAAACACAAAGGTTTCAGAACAGGAAGGAGTTGAACATATAACGAGTTATTCAGTACAAAGCTGGTTGGCAGAGTAACAAGAGAGTGAATGTAGGGAATAGAGAGAATAATAATAATCAAATTCAACCGCATCAATTGTGTACTGTCTGCCTATATAAAATAACGTGAATATGAGCTGGACAGGACTGGTACGTGAGTTATTTTAGTCATTGTGTCTGAATATTCCATTGTTGTATTAAAAACCCATCATGGTGATGTGAGAGGTCTTTGAATTCAAAGGGGAAAAACATGGACAACAAGAAGTACATCTTACATTTTCATCATGGTTTGTAATTCAGTTGCCCAGCAAAGTGATCATGTTGGTCATTAATACTGTTATTATGTGTCCGCCATACAAAGCATTGTTCAGATGTCTTTGCTTATGACCCCATTCACGTGTAGTGCCCGAATTGAACAGCTAGATGCAATCTACTGCATGGAAATATATTATCATAAAAGAGAATAGCGAAGGGGGTACAATGGAATTGTATTGAACTGACTGGCTGCTCAATCAAGCTGTCATAACAGATGGATAATAACAAGAAAAACCTGAGCTGTTAAAATGAACAAGACTAAGAGGACTGCTAAACCAACACACTGCATTAGTTTCATACTTTGTTCACTTCACATCCATCATTTTAGGATTATAACAAGACATTTATAAAAATGATACTTGAATCTTGGAAAACTGGAAAACAGCTGGAAAACAATTATCTGTGGTCACTCAAACGTGCTGAGACTTACTTGAAAAGTAATCTACTTTACTAAACTTGATAACCTAATGAAATGCATGTACCAAGCAGGAAGCTGTATTGTACTGCCATGTTTGAAAATATTTGTACTGTGGTCATTGTGAAGGCAATTACAGGTAACTGCCAAAATAAAGGAAACACCAAGAAAGTGTCTTAATAGGGCATGGGCCACCACGAGCCACCAGAACAGCTTCAAGGTACCTTGGCATAGATTCTACAAGTGTCTGGAACGTTATTGGAGGGATGCGAAACCATTCTTCTATGGGAAATTACGTCCCTTTGGGTTTTGTTGATGGTGGTGGAAAACGCTGTTTAGGGCATCACTCCAGAATATCCCGTAAGTGTTCAATTTGGTTGAGATCTGGCGACTGACACACACACACACACACATTTTTAAACCCCCTATGCTACTTTGAGACCTCTCTTTCAAAGTCACTGAGATCTCATCTTGTAGCCAAAATAATGGGCAACAGTCATAAGCATGATGAGATGATAATTGCTTAATTAACTCAGGAACCACACCTCTGTGGAAGAACCTGCTTTCAATATACTTTGTATCGCTCATTTAAGTGTTTTCTTTATTTTGGCAGTTACCTGCGTTTTACTGTTGGCTGCCTAGTAAATGGGCACTATGTTTTTATTTGTATGCATGTCACGTTCGTCGGTGGAAGGATCGGACCAAGGCGCAGCGTGCATAGAGTTCCACATTATATTTAATAGTGAAACTTACAACAAAAACAACAACGAATACAACAAACGTGCAGTATTGCAGTGCTCAAGGCAACAATACAAAAACTAGATCCCACAAACAACAGGTGGGAAAAGGCTGCCATGATATGATCCCCAATCAGAGACAACCATAGGGGAGCTGTGTCTGATTGGGTCTTTCAAACCAGGCCAACTATAGAAAACGAAAAACTAGAATGCCCCTCACACCCTGACCTAACCAAATAGGAAATAAAAAGGTCTGGTCAGGGCATGAGTTTTATTTAAGACCCAGGCATAAATTTAAATATTCTGACTGCCTCATGGACACAAAGACTGTGCCATTGACCAGAACTATGGTAATAATGCACAGTATCCCGTATACATACATATGTCTAAACCTTTTTTTGTGGGTCTAAACCTGAATGCTGATTGGTTAAAGATCTACGTACAGTAGAGCGTCCAATGCAGAGTCTTTCCATCAGCCACAATCCACTGTCTCATCAGCCTCCTCAGGCTTATAAACTTGTTCCACTAAAAAGATCTAGACATGTATCCTGCATTTCTTTTAGAAAACATTTCGTTTTCCACAGCAGAGTTTGTATAAACTTTGCCCCTGTATCCCAATCATTTGCTAATGTTCCTATTCAGTCCTCCAATGTTCCATAGTAATGAACAAAGTGTTCCGGGACAAGACTGGGATGGCAACCTTTGGTTTATCCATGAAATCATTCTGCTGGCCATAAGCATTATGGATATATGGATAAAAAGTCTGAATGCATGGGAAGAAAGTTTTTAATTAAAATATGTCTATCATTATTTGAATGGTTGGTAACGTTTACATACACCTTAAACAAATACATTTAAACTCAGTTTTCACAATTCCTGACAGTTAGGATCACCACTTTTTTAAGAAAACTGTGAAATGTCAGAATAATACTTTGTAGTACCTGCAGTAATAATTTATTTCAGATTTTATTTCTTTCATCACATTCCCAGTGGGTCAGAAGCTTACATACACTCAATTAGTATTTGGTAGCATTGCCTCTAGGCGTCAATTGTTTCACTTGGACTGTCAAAAGTCTTTATGTAGCCTTTCCCATTCCCCTAGTTGATGTGAATTTTGGCCCTTGTTCCCCAGAGCTGGTGTTATTGTTCATGTTTGTTGGTCTTTGAGTACCTGCACAAGCTTTTTCAGTTCTGTGTGCACTTTTTCTATGGGATTGAAGTCAGGGCTTTGTGATGGTTTACACCAATACCTTTGACTTTAAGCCCTTTTATAAATATACTTGTTTGTTTTGGGATATGCCTGTCATGTCATGATGTACCTTTTTGGGAGAGACATTTTTTAAACTATTTGCGACCTGCACCTTTAACTTCAACGTGACAGAATAATCTCTAATGAGATGTTGCTTCAATATATCCAGCATCACATTTTCCCTACCTCATGATGGACATCTAACCATCCTTTGTGAAGTGCATCAGTCCCTCCTGCAGCAAAGCACCCCAACAACATGATGCTGCCACCCCCTGTGCTTCACGGTTGGGATGGTGTTGTTCTTCAGCTTTGCAAACCTCCCCTTTTCCTTCTGCAAACATAACAATGGTCACTATGGCCAAACAGTTCTATTTTGGTTTCAGCAGACCAGAGGACATTTCTCCAAAAAACTATAATCTTTGTCCCCGGACTGTCTTGTCTCATTTGCAAACCTGGTTCCCTTTTTGTATGTGTGTATTTTGGATATAGCGGCTTCTGTTCCCCATTGCTGAATGTTCCATGCCTTGGTCTTGTGAGTTTATGCTCTGATATAGGACTTGTTTTACTGTGGATATAGATTTGTTTGTGGGTCAGGTTCCTGAGTTATTACTGTCAGGGCCACCTCGGGGGGTTAATGTGGGCAGATTATCTACCTGTTTGGGCTGAGTATGTGCAGAATTCCCTTCGCCACTACTCCAGTAACCTCACTCTTTTCCAGTGCGTGTTGGGGAATCAGCCGTCCCTGGCACCTTGGCATCTGAGTCAGAATGACCCCCTGTCAGGTTGATGAGTGGTTCAACTAGCTGAGGAGATCTGGAACGCTGCGCACACTCATCTACAGCGGACCTCTGCTCTCAGCACAAGACCTAGGCTGACCGATACCACAGTGAACCATCTGTTTTCTCTCCAGGCAACCGGGTCTGGCTCTTCCCCCGGAACCTGCACCTCCATTTGCCCTGCCTGACAGGTGAGCCCGTGGTTTGTGGGGCAGTTTCTCCTGAGGAGGGTTAATGAGGTAATGTACCTGTTCTAGCAACTCCTTATTCTCGCTGATTACCGTCATTAACCCGACATTTCATGTGGTCTCTCCTCATTGCCAGTGGTGCCTGGTCCCCTTTCCCCCTTCTGAACCAGGCTGGACAACGAGGGAGGTCCAGTCTGGCACATCAGGTCCATGAAGCCCTGGATTCGCAAGACGTCTCCTCTTCCTCCCGGGTGGGGCGTCTCCAGTACCATCATCGACTGGGAGGGTGTACTCCCCCAGGAGCGGTGCTGGGTTCCTGCTGTGGACATTCTGGACACTTCACTGACCAGGGATTTTCCAATTGGCGCCCTGACCGATACACACCACGTCCCCGTGAAGTCGTCCCCAGGCCTGTGTCATCCCACTGCACCAGCGTCGGGGGGTACTGTCACGGATTCCCACGGTACTGCTGCTCATTCCGTTCACCAGCTCCGGAGGTCATCCAGAACACCGGCCTTCTGGCGTCACTGAACTGGATCATTACCACCAACCCCGGACTGTCTTGTCTCATTATGCACCCTGGTTCCCATTCCCCCAAGTATGTGTGTATATATGTATATATGTGCCCTCTGTTCCCCATTGTCCTTGTGGATTATTGTTCCATGTCCATTGGTCTTGTGAGTATCTGTGCTCTGTTGTATCGGCAAAACTGTTCGTGTTACCGTGTTAGTGTGCACTTGTTAGACAGCGGGTCTCGTCCCATGTATTGTTATTACAGGTCCCCACCTGTGTACTTATTAGAGGTTTGCACCTCGCCCCCTAAAAGATTTAGATGCACTTTGTAAAGCCCTGTTTATATTTATGTATATATATACACAAGTGTTTGTTTTGAGGCTTCATGTTCAATGTAAATGTCCTCTATTTTGGGTAGAGAATGAAAACAACTATTTCTTATTCCTGTTCCTGTCTCCTATCATTATATAACATGACACCCCATTGGCTCCAGAGGGGAAATAGAAAGAGAACCAATGATCTGTGAATGTGATATTCAAAAAGCCTTCTCTACCGTCACTTGTGCATTTTCAACAGCAGAAATGTAGCTGATATTTTGTGCCTAGCAAAGGAGTAAATACAGATCTGGAGGAAGGTAATGAAACAGCAGATGCATTCATTCTGTTGAAAGTGTTTCTGAATGGCTGGAGTACTGGCATCAATGTTCTCCTGCCTTCATAATCCATGTATGTTCCACAAATGTTGGGCAAAGCTGGCAATAAGCTACGGTTGACTTTATACTTTAGAATACTTCTCCAGACAATTTCCCCCCGCTTCAACCTGTCTTCTATCCTTTCATCACTATTTTATCAGATGTTTCCTTTCCCCTTATCTCATCTGGAATAGGCTCATGATGCTGATGAGTCCTCCTGTGATCTGCTACCTGGGTCTGAAGGTCATTCCCTGGTGAACAGGTGGACTAGAACAGAGCAGCCAAGTCAGCACATCCTGCAGAGTGGTTTGTGATCAGAAACCAAATAGTTTTGGTGACCTGCCTAATGTACATGGTTCAGTTCTGCCCATTTCATGGAATGGCCTCAGGGAATATGTTGGAAAAGGTTTTGAATACTTTATCATGTGCTTTCAGATCATATAAACTTTGGGATAATAAAATGACCTTTTTCTGTTTGTATGTCATGAGTTAGGAAAACACTTTTAAAATTTCCTCTTCCATTATAAACTAGCAACATCCAGACCTTTTCAAATGGGACTTAAATGCAATTGACCTTCTTTCCTGGAACTCATTTGCATCTTGCTTATTGGTTAAAAGCAAATGCGTCTACCTGGTAAATTTGCCTTTTTTTAAATAAAATAAGTGTATTCTATAGGACTGAGGGAAAGATAGTCTGGTTTATAGAATATTGCCATGTTGGAAAGTAATGGAAGGGAAGCTGCTTTCTGTAAAGACTCATTTAACCTCCATCTCCCTTCATTGAGACTATGAATTGCTCCAATGCAAATTGTGACAAAGGTCATCCACAGGAATCTGAAAGCAGAAGAGTTGGAGATTTTAATTTTGTGTTGTATAAAAAACCTACAGTTTTGACAATGGCTCTCTCGTTGAAATGCTGTCTGTTATCGCCCACCTTCAGCCTTTTTATTAGATTATTTCATTGCTTCATAACTGAAGTCTACCCAACAGTGTTGGACTATGTCCTAAAATAATGGAGAGAGGGAGAGAGTGAAAGAGACAGAAAGAAGGATCCATGGTCACTCTAAAGTTTGGCTTTAATACTCCTGATTTTCAGGTGTCTTGTATTGGAAGACATACATACCAATGTGTCTGTCATGGTCACATTTCTGCCATGAGGTAGAGAGCCTGACTCGCTCTGTGGCTCTAATTGTGTTTTGTTGAGGGAAAACAGTGCACTTAGCACATGTTCCCTTTCAGCACCATGGACAGCAGCTCACTTTGTCTACAGAACTTCCTGTTACTTTTGCTCTGAAATTACCTGTCTGTTCACAGTAATAATTGTCTATGTATAATACCGGTACAGTGGCCAGAAACGTGAAATGTTTCACACAACATGTATTCGCACACATAATGCTGTAGAAAGCTGGAGAAAATCCTCACTCCAGGGGTGCAATTATAGGCCTGAAATGCCTGTTCACCCCTCATTCCAAATTGCCCACCTTTCGCTCAGCTTTTTGAACTGACGTTTGAATTAGGTGGCATGGATGACCAGTCTGCCTAGTGGTTAGAGCGTTGGGCCAGTAACTGAAGGGTTGCTGGATCGAATCCCTTAGCTGACAAGGTACAAATCTGTCTTTCTACCACTGAGCAAGGCAGTTAACCCACTGTTCCCTGGGAGCCGTGGATGTCGATTAAGGCAAACCCCCGCACCTCTCTGATTCAGAGAGGTTGGGTTAAATGTGAAGGACACATTTCAGTTGAAGGCATTCAGTTTTACAACTGACTAGGTATCCCCCTTTCCTTTAAGAAAAGGATGTCAATTTTTCAAAGGCAGCCAGCTTGTTTGCTGTCATCAAGAGAAGTCGGGGAGGAATGGAGGGAGGAAAGATAACCTATAGAAGAGGTTGAGATTTTGCCAGGCCGCTGCACATCTATTGACAGGCCTATTACCAGCTTCCACCGTCAGCCAGGGGAGGATGTGTAATATCAGCCGTCTGATCACCAGGGCACCTGGGATTACAGCCTGGGCCCTGTCTGATAAATGAATCATTTCCTCTCATCTGTCATTCAAAACACAATCTGTCCAGAGGCGCGTCTGGAGGACGTCAGATATGGAGGACGATGGGAGGGAAAACATATACGCAGTGTTGTCATGAATTTATAAAACCTCCCTTCGGGGGGAGGAAAACAAAGTTCTGTTGGATGTGTTTTTACTGCAGTGGGCTAAATCAGGTTCACACAGATTGTTTTTGGTAGTCTTAAACAAATCTACTTTGAAACAAAATTATACACCTCACACACATGATTATGGGCTTTAAAAAAGAAGACACCTGTACCATGTCAGATATAGAGTTGAAATGTATTCCATTTTGAGTTTACATCCAAAAATATTACACTTTATATACATCACAAAAAACTGAAATATAGCGAAACCGTTTGACATATAAACACCGGATTTTCAGCGGGTTTAAAAAAAAGAATGTCTATTAATTAAAATATTAATAACATTCAACCAATGAGGCCACTAGGTCATTTGACTGCAGGAAAGGGCTACATACACTTTTCAAAGAGTGCTTCTGGTTTATAGCCAGGAGACTCATTGTGATATAAACATGACCATTTTTTCAGCTTTGCAACACATTTTCAGAGTTGTGTCTGTTCAACTGAATATGCACCTTTTGGACTTTTTTGGGGGTGCTGATATGATATGTAGTCTACATCATGTAAATATCTGTGCACATTCATAGTCTTTTGCTGTAGCTATGAAGCCTTGTTGTTGCCCTACTCAGAGTGTGGTGTCTGCATACAAGACATTGTACAGTTGCAACAATGTTTGTAATATGCATTATGGATGCCAGTCTCTAAATAGCTCTAAATTGGCAGTTTCTCTGAGACATAATACAATTTGCACTCTTGTTAATAAACAGATGTTGAAATTGAATCAGACTACTGTTCTTCAAGCTTTCATTTCTCATTTGTTTGGGCTTGTGCATTTGTTTAAATTCCCTAAATAATGACCATCCTCTGATGCAACCTTTCTTTTACAATGGCTTTCATGAATCAACTAATCCTTTTTATGCCCTGAGATCTGCCAGAGCCTCTTCAAAGGTTAAGCCACCCAACAGCGAGGGAACCATTTCAATGCATTATTGAGAGTAGGGATCATTAGTGTCACCAGCTATACCCATGTCAGATGAAGAGATTGGGGCATTAGGGGCTGAATTACAGTCCGATGACGGTAGAGCTGTCGGTCTGGAGGAACGACAGAGGCCTTGTAGAGATCTGGAGGGAAACATTGCAGACATACAGCAGCAGAGAATCTGTATCACGTGCTACACTCTGGGCACTCTAGTAATGCCTGGAAAGGTCCCAGAGATACCAACATTAAGCCTGCCTCTCTGTCTCCTCAGAGCTGTCATCTGTCAGAAGTATTTTCCCCAAGGCTATTACTGCATGACCTCCCACCCCACTGGTTTCATCTCCTTCTGTTTAAATGCTCCACTTATTTCACCTCTTGGGGAGGATGAGCAGCAGAGGAGAATCTCACAGGCACTTTCCTACATACAGTAGGTATGATGATCGGTTAGGGTGCACTATAGTTTTATAGTTGCTCAAAGGAAAACTCCCATAGCAAAGATGATATAAGGGATTCAATTGAACTGACAGAAAGAAGACACTGTGCTGAATATGAATAGCTTTCTGTGACCTGAGAAATATATTGGATCTATTATATTGTAGTAGTGTGATACAATGCTGAAGCAATGTGTCCAAATTCTTGGAAATGTGTGTGTCATGTACAATGCTACAGAGATTAACAGAAAATGCCAGAGACCACATTACATTATGAATGATGGGAATTATATTAACATTTAAATGAGACAGTCATGCTCTGCCAGTGTTTACGAGATGTAATACGGCAATAAAATCACAATGACTTTGTTTACTTCCTTCATTATTGACATGCTTGGGGTAGTATTTTACACAGTCACATCCTCTTGAAAACTTGTATCCTTTCGCTAATCTGCACTACAGGCTATTTGCAGTTTGTCCCTTTTGACTTTGAGGTTTAAAGTGAACATCAGAAAGACAGAATGCATATATGACACAGAGACAGGCCACAGACAGCACAGCAACAGAGGAATATGTGAACCTTATTTCAAACATGATAATTCATGATTGCTCATTTCCACAACATGCATATGCCTACTGTAGTTCAACGAAACCAAGTGATTTTGAGATGCATTTCTTTCATATAAAATCATTTAATCAGCAATCTCTTTACAGTGCCTTCGTTCTACAGTGACCTTTCATATGAACAGGCTCACATAGAGGTAATAGTATGGTATGTGTGTGTTGTTGGCACCTAATATCGTTTCCCAGTGCAATAAGCTATGACAGCAAAATATGTCTTGAGGGGAGGGGGAGAGAAATTGAAAGAAACTGCTGTGTGCAGTGAACTTTGCATCTCCCTAGCATGATAAAAAGTCAAAGGTTCTCTGTTCTTAATTTGTCAACGTTTACAGAGAAAACGTACCTACCCTTTTTCTCAGCCATGGTATTCTCATCAAAGCAGTCAGTGGACTGGCGCTGCTGCAGCTACTCTATTACGGTTCCCATTGCCAAGTCTAGTGTCACTGCCGTCAGAGCTACAAATTAGCCTATTTGTAACCTTTCATAATGGATTCCAGCAGGGAGCATCATTTTTCTCTGAAAGGATGATGTTAGATGCAATGACACATAGTGAGAATGTAATATTAGAGACATGGTACATACTTTATTTAGCAATTTTTTGGCTGTCATTTTCATCTTGCTGTGCTATCCATAACATGCTGTTTCCAGACAGTTGGGAGTTTCTCTGGTATCTCTCATTGGTCTCTGGGCAGATTTTGGGCAGCTTTGAGATTTAACCCAGTTTGTGGTATTTTCCAAGGAAATATACTTTCATCCCTCTCCATCAAATATTATTTCAAATGGGAGTGTTGAGGTCTTCATCAGTGCAAACATATGAAGCACAAGATAGGGACACAATCAAAAGCTTAGTATCTCCAGTGAAAGAATAATCATCTCTCAATGTATTGTCTGTAACCAGGTCTAAGTGCCTGATCAATTGATGGTTTGTGACAATGAGAATACCTTCCAATCGATTCGTCTTTACACTTTATCATTTTAGCTTCTGCCTCTACTCACTCAGAGTTATCAGACAGCATTATGTAGTTGTGGTTTAGATTAGAAAACAATACCTTACCTCAGATGTTTAGATATTGCTTTCTTCTGCTAGAGAACAGTCAGTAGAATGTGTTCCATAAAATGCTTGTTTTAGATAGGTACTGTACTCAGCATGCAGTGAATATACCGTATGTTGACCTTCTATGTTGACCTTTAGTCACTATCTCGATCCTGAGCTGTGAAGGGGTCCTGATCCCTGCCTTGGCTTATTTCCCATAACCTTGTCTGCTGGTGATTGCTGGATCCTTACGGTAAAATGTTCACACAAAATGAAATCGCCCTGACAGATACACAAGAGCATTTCCCAAGTTGAATGTGATAAAGACAAAGTTACCTTGCCTAATTACTTGTGATTAAGAGCCTGCCATAATATTGATTGGAGTAGGAGTTCGTGATAAGGGACATAAAGACTGACGACTCAGTGGAGGTCACAACGGGCATCTGGAAGGCAGACATTAGTGCTGGTCTAACTGGTCAATAAATGAAGTGCTGACAAGGATTATGTGGGCATGGATTGAGGGTGTAATGGTATGTGTGTCAGGGGAATGAGGGGAGGAAATAAGAAGAAAAGAACCACTGACCCGAGAGGACTTGGGTCAAGTTTATAATAAGCGACTGTTGTGACAGTGGGTATTGTCTGACTGGAACACCTGAACTTTTGCTGCTGCTCATTGGACACCACATGGGGAATGTTCTCAACCGTTATAATTTGTGGCCTCTCCTCTCCCTTCAATGAAAGAAAACCACAATGTATGGCAGAGATTCGAAGCTTCAGGCAATCAATGTACCCTCATTACAAATAGGCTACCTACTGTGATTGTATGTATTTGTTGTATGTGCTGTATGTAACATTTACTGCTATAGCATATCAAATTCGCCAGATGCATACACTACTGTTCCAAAGTTTGAGGTCACTTAGAAATGTCCTTGTTTTTGAAAGAAAATCAAAAACAAATGTTCATTAAAATAACATCAGACTCCGAGATGCTGGCCTTCTAGGCAGAGTTGCAAAGAAAAAAAAAACATCTCAGACTGGCCAATAAAAATAAAAGGTTAAGATGGGTTAAAGAACACAGACACTGGACAGAGGAACTCTGCCAGAAGGCCAGCATCCCGGAGTCGCCTCTTCACTGTTGAAGTTGAGACTGGTGTTTTGCGGGTATTATTTAGTGAAGCTGCCAGTTGAGGACTTGTAAGGCGTCTGTTTCTCAAACTAGACTATTTAATGTACGTGTCCTCTTGCTCAGTTGTGCACCGGGGCCTCCCACTCCTCTTTCTATTCTGGTTTGTGCTGTTCTGTGAAGGGAGTAGTACACAGATCTTCAGTTTCTTGGCAATTTCTCTCATGGAATAGCCTTCATTTCTCAGAACAAGGATAGACTGACGAGTTTCAGAAGAAAGGTCTTTGTTTCTGGCCATTTTGAGCCTGTAATCAAACCCACAAATGCTGATGCTCCAGATACTCAACTAGTCTAAAGAAGGCCCGTTTTATTGCTTATTCAATCAGTACAACAGTTTTCAGCTGTGCTAACATATTTGCAAAAGGGTTTTCTAATGATCAATTAGCCTTTTAAATTTTTTTAAAAACTTAAAAAATAAACTTGGATTAGCTAACACGACGTGCCATTGGAACACAGGAGTGATGGTTGCTGATAATGGGCCTCTGTACGCCTGTGTAGATATTCCATTAAAACATCAGCCGTTTCCAGCTACAATAGTCATTTACAACATTAAAAATGTCTACACTGTATTTCTGATCAATTTGATGTTATCTTAATGGACAAAAAATTAGCTTTTTCTTCAAAAACAAGGACTTTTCTAAGTGAGCCCAAACTTTTGAACGGTAGTGTACATTGGAGAAATATGATGTATCTTTGATGAAGAATGCTGTAAAATCCACAAACATCTTCATCTTTCCTTCCATTTCAACTAATGTTGTCTCTGAACATCATATTACTGTACATGAGGGAGCCAATTATCTCATTTTCTTCTGTCATTCATTTGGACTAATTAATCCATGGCTACATTGCAGATACGTTATGTAATAGTAATATTACAGGAGAGTGATCCTACAGACAGTGACTATACATTTTTAAGACTTTGACTCCATGCAGAGGAGAGCCTTTTAAACCTACAGCATTTGCCTTACTCAATATCCACCACCACATCACATGTCATAATGGTGCCAATGGAGATGGCCGCCATTTACGATCCCATAACCAATTGTGCTATTGTGTGTTTTTTTTGCGTTATTTGTCAATTATTTTGTACATAATGTTTCTGCCACCGTGTCTTATGACCAAAAAGAGATTCTTGATGTCAAGGCAACAATTACTCACCCCGTACTGGAGGAATTCTTCTTCTTCAACAAGTCGAACGGGAATTACTCTAGACACCCGACAAGGCCCGTCATTCGCAGGAGGAAAAGACGGAGGTATCGTGGACGACGGTCCGGGTGCCTTGTAAGGATTCTGTCACCGAGAGGGTAATCTACCTTTATCATCGGTCCTATTAGCCAACTTACAATCAATCGATAATAAAATAGACAAACTACGAGCACGTATATCCTACCAACGGGACATTAAAAACTGTAATATCTTATGTTTCACCGTCGTGGCTGAACAACAATATGATTAACATAAAGCTGTTTTTTGGTAAGACAAGGGGCAGCTGGTGCCCGAAATCTAAGGAAGTCTCGAGGTTTTGCTCGCCTGAGGTAGAGTATCTCATGATAAGCTGTAGACCACACTATTTTCCAAGAGAGTTTACATCTATATTTTCCGTAGTTGTCCATATACGACCACAGACTGATGCTGGCACTAAGAGCTGTATACGGCCTTAAGCAAACAGGAAAACGCTCATCCAGAGGCGGCGTTCCTAGTGGCCGGGGACTTTAATGCAGGGAAACAAATCATTTTTACCTCATTTCTATCAGCATGTTAAATGTGCAACCAGGGGAAAAATAACTCTAGACCACCTTTACTCCACACACAAAGGTGCGTACAAAGTTCTCCCTCACCCTCCATTTGGCAAATCTGACTATAATTCTATCCTCCTGATTCCTGATTACAAGCAAAAACTAAAGCAGGAAGTACCAGTGACTCGGTCGATAAGAAAGTGGTCAGATGAAACAGATGCAAAGGTACAGTACTGTTTTGCTAGCACAGACTGGAATATGTTCTGGGATTCTTCCGATGGCATTGAGGACTACACCACATCAGTCACTGGCTTCATCAATACGTGCATTGATGACGTTGTCCCCACAGTGACCATACAACTACAAATACCTAGGTGTCTGGTTAGACTGTAAACTCTCCTTCCAGACTCACATCAAGCATCTCCAATCCAAAATGAAATCTAGAATCGGCTTCCTATTTCGCAACAAAGCCTCCTTCACTCATGCCGCCAAACATACCCTTGTAAAACTGACTATCCTACCGATCCTTGACTTCGGCGATGTCATTTACAAAATAGCCCCCAACACTCTACTCGGAAAACTAGATCTAGTCTATCACAGTGCCATCCGTTTTGTCACCAAAGCCCCATATACTACCCACCACTGTGACCTTTATGTTCTTGTCAGGCTGGCCCTTAATACATATCTGTCGCCAACCCACTGGCTCCAGGTCATCTATAAGTCTTTGCTAGGTAAAGCCTCGCCTTAGCTCACTGGTTACCATAGCAACACCCACCCACTGGTCATCCCCAAAGCCAACACTTGCTTTGGCTGCATTTCCTTCCAGTTCTCTGCTGCCAATGACTGGAACGAATTGCAAAAATATCTGAAGCTAGAATCTTATATCTTCCTCTCTAACTTTAAGAATCAGCTGCCTGAGCAGCTTACCAATCACTGTACATGTACACAGCCGAGCTGTAAATAGCACACCCAACTACCTCATCCCCATATTACTTACCCTCTTGCTCTTTTGCACCCCAGTATCTCTACTTGCACATCATCATCTGCAAATCTATCACTCCAGTATGTATTGCCTACCTCCCTACTCTTCTACATTTGCACACACTGTACATAGATTTTTCAATTTGTCTTTTATATTGTGTTATTGACTGTACATTTGTTTATGTGTAACTCGGTGTTGTTGTTTTTGTCACACCACTTTGCTTTATCTTGGCCAGGGCGCAGTTGTAAATCAGAACTTGTTCTCAACTGGCCTACCTGGTTAAATAAAGGTTAAAAAATAATAATACAATAAAAAATAAAAAACCTAGACCCACTCCAATTTGCACACCGTCCCAACATATCCACAGATGATGCAATCTCTATTACTCTCAACACTGCCCTTTCCCAACTGGACAAAAGGAACACCTATGTGAGAATGCTGTTCATTGACTACAGCTCAGCGTTCAACACCATACAGAGGATAGCGCGTACGGCCCAGTACATTACTGGGGCCAAGCTTCCTGCCACCCAGGACCTCTATACCAGGCGATGTCAAAAGAAGGCCCAAAAGACTCCAGCCACCCTAGTCATAGACTGTTCTCTCTGCTACCGCACGGCAAGCGGTAATGGAGCGCCAAGTCGAGTTCCAAAAAGCTTCTTAACAGCTTCTACCCCCAAGCCATAAGACTCCTTAACAGCTAATCAAAGGGCCACCCAGACCCCTCTATTACGCTGCTGTACTCTCTGTTAATAATCTATGCATAGTCACTTTAACTCTTCCTACATGTACATATTACCTCAGCTAAATTGTGCCCCGCACATTGACTCTACCGGTACCCCCTGTATATAGCCTTGCTTTTATTTTACTGCTGCTGTTGAATTATTTGTTACTTTTATTTTCTATTTTCTATTTTTTTTACTTACATTTTTTTTACTGAACACTTTAAAAAAATGTTTTATACTTAAAGCACTGTAGGTTAGGGGCTTGTAAGTAAGCATTTCACTGTAAGGTCTACTACACCTGTTATGTTTGGCGCATATGACAATCCAAATGTGATTTGATTTGACATTCTAACAAGATTCCCTCAAGTGTGTTTTATCTCTTTGTCTGCTGGAGTTCCTAGAAGCGTGCTCTAAGCTTGTGTGTGAGGCTTTGCCATCATAAGGGGTAAGGAAGAGTACAAGCATATCTGGCACATAAACTAGAATTAGAAAAGCAGTCATTATTTCAAGATGTGTCAGTCAAGCTCAGGATCTTCAACCCCACGCTGTTCATGGCTAATAGTGTAGCGTCTTGGTGAAGAGCGATTAGTGGGCCATCAAGATTAGTTAGGTTAGACACGCAGCACAAAGACAACCAAAACCAGTTAATAGAATCTATTATCTGTGGCTTAGCTCAGTTGGGATGGGCAAACACTGTACATGTAGGCCTACATGTGTCTATAACATGTTATTGCAAAGGTATCTGGATAATGGTGTCCAACTCATAGTGTTCACAATGCTTGACTTCAACAGAACATGACTGCGGTGTTTCCTACTCAAGTGTGTCCTAAAGACCGGATTGCAAAGACTATTGGTAATGTTTAGTTGCTGCACTGTTCTCGTGCACTCTGTCTCTCTTTCTTTTGAGTTATAGTAGGGAAAAATCACCTTGAATAAATAAGGTTTAAAACTCTCCCTCCACTGGGCAAGGTAGTGAGGTGGCAGCTTTGGGATACATTTCCATGCCTAACACTCTTCACACAGTCAACAAACCTATGAAGTGTGCATAATCATCTTGGGTTTCAAAGAAAACTTTCTGTGAATGCTCCTGTGAGTTCAGCCTTGGACTGAGTCAGAATAAGCCTCTTATGTAGAGACGCTATCAGAATGAGTCTGTTTAATGAAGCTGGCAGCCTTGGAACGGTGCAGGCTCTTTAGCTTTGTGCTCTTGTTTTTGTCCTCTACTTAATCTCCTGTAAAGCCTATTGGCAGGGAAGGTGTTCAACTAGAGTACCTACAGCACTGTTTAAAATTCACAGTGCTTAAGCGGCACATGAAAGTCTGGGTATGAAAAGGGTAAACATTAAAACCTGTTTAGTGAATCTGATTGGTTCTGGTACCTGTTCTGACTAACATGCTTGCTTATAAATCCATCTGTGGAAACCATAGATTGAAATGGCTTGCATTGAGCGGTAGCCATGATTCTCACGATACGGGAGTATGTCTATTCTGCCTGTATGAAGCAGGATGTGAAATCTGACACCACTTGAAGCTGAGATGTCCCTCCTACCATTTCATTTGCTCTTCTGACTGTCCATCAACTCCTAGCTGGACCCCACATCACAACCACTAACAACACATATGCCTGGAGTCCTTACATTGTAACGCAGTGGGAGAGAGTGGTTTCGTTGCTGTAGCACATTCAGATATTGATTTATAGCCAGTAATCTGAAATATTTAATAGATTTTAAATGGAAAACATGAAAGTTCTTTCTGTTTGTCATAGACATAGTTTCTAATGAATTCAGGAAGCCAAGCAAGAACTCTGTGAGACATTTACAGTGATGGGGGCAGACGTTTTGATCAAGAGAGACCTTTAGAAAAGACTTTAGTAGACATTTTCTCTAACACTAAATATACAAATATGTATTTTACAGTGATAAGGAAGGTGAAATCTTACAGTTAGTCATTTTATAAATTGATTATACTACTGTATATTTGGAGAAAAAAAAGTCACTTCAAGACTTATTCATGCAGTTTTGTTGAATATGAAATACATCATATAAAGTTTTTCATATTTTTATCATAGTTGTACTGTGCACCTCAAACGTGAATACACCTCAGCAATTTATAACTGTTTTTACCAGAAAGGTGAAATTTTAAACTTTCTTGGAGTATGTAGCATTACTAGTTACTGTTTATGACCCTCTCATAATAAATCATTTGTTTTGGGGATTACTTAGATTACATTTTCGATTACATTTACTTACATTTAAGAGGTTTTAGGTAACGCCTCCAGAATCTCACAGTGCAGATTAAATTCAATCTCCAAAGAGATGGTGATGTATGAGATGTGGGTTTATAAATGTATAACTCTTGTGTATTGCTGGTAGAACAACCTGTATATTATTCTGTACGTAAATCTGGGACACTCCAATTAGAATGATATGTTACATTTCGTATCGTATGTAGTAATTTGTGAACCCCACTGAATTTGCAGACAGACTAAGCTTGTGCCTTGTAGTTTTGAGCCATGCAAGGCAAGCATCTACATTATATATACAAAAGTATGTGGACACCCCTTCAAATTAGTGGATTCGGCTATTTCAGCCACACCCGTTGCTGGCAGGTGCATAAAATCCAGCACACAGCCATGCAATCGCCATAGACAAACATTGGCAGTAGAATGGCCTTACTGAAGAGCTCAGTGACTTTCAACGTGGCACCGTCATAGGACACCATCCAACAAGTCAGTTTGTCAAATTTCTGCCCTGCTGGAGCTGCCCCGGTCAACTTTAAGTGCTGTTATTGTGAAGTGGAAACATCTATTAGTAACAGAAATAGCCTATCCTCGGTTGCAACTCTCACTAGCGAGTTCCAAACTGCCTCTGGAAGCAATGTCAGGACAATTACTGTTTATCACGGAGCTTCATGAAATGGCTTTCCATGGCGTTGGCTGGAGTGATGTAGGACTCTGGAGCAGTGGAAATGTGTTTTCTGGAGTGATGAATCACTCTTCACCATCTGGAAGTCTGACAGACAAATCTGTGTTTGGCAGATGCCAGGAGAACTCTACCTGTAGGAATGCATAGTGCCAGCTGTAAAGTTTGGTGGAGGAGGAATAATGGTCTGGGGCTGTTTTCATGGTTCGGGCTAGTCCCCTTAGTTCCATTGAAGGGAAATCTTAAAACTACAGAATTATAGACGGTTCTGTACTTCCAACTTTGTGGCAACAGTTTGGGGAAGAACCTTTCCTGTTTCAGCATGAAAATGTCCCATGCACAAAGCAAGGTCAGTACAGAAATGGTTTGTCGAGATCGGTGTGGAAGAACTTGACTGGCCTGCACGGAACCTTGACCTCAACCCCGTCGAACACCTTTGGGATTATTTGGAACGCCAACTTTGAACCAAGCCTAATCGCCCAACATCGGTGCCCAATCTCACTAATACTCTTGTGGCTCAATGGAAGCAAGTTCCCGCAGCAATGTTCCAACATTTAGTGGAAAGCCTTCTCAGAAGAGTGGAGGCTGTTATAGAAGCAAAGGGGGGACCAACTCCATATTAATGGCCATGATTTTGGAATGAGATGTTCGACGAGCAGGTGTCCACATACAGTGCCTTGCGAAAGTATTCGGCCCCCCTGAACTTTGCAACCTTTTGCCAGTTTTATATCTTTATGTTTGAAGCCTGAAATGTGGCAAAAGGTCGCAAAGTTCAGGGGGGGCGAATACTTTCGCAAGGCACTGTACTTTTAGTCATGTAGTGTATTTATGTGAGGCACTCCCTGAAGTAATGTGAACCCACCAGGCTTGTAGGTTGTGAGGACGTTGTACTAGCATTCTGAGCTCCTCTTGCCTTGGGTGTGCTGTGCATTCATTCCCCTCTGTTTACCAGACTGAGCACAGATGTCACTGGTTCTCTGTTAACCTCCAAGTTTCAAGTTACCGTTGCACCTTAGAAGCCATACCATTGTTGGTCAGCAGGTGGTGTGTTCTCCTACCCCCTCATTTTATATCTTTGAGCCTCACTGCACAATACAGTGGTACTAATACTAGTAACAAGCCAAACTTTCCAAACTAAAGGTCATGTCACACTTTACTCAATGAAGCTGCAATATGTGACTTTTTGGACGACCCAAATAAAATTCACATAGAAATGTGAGATATAGATTTGTAATTCTCATTGAAAGCAAGTCTAAGAAGCAGTATATCTGTTCTATGTGCTTCATAAGTTTAGTTTTTGCATCTTTTACATTCGGTACATTCGGTTACATTCGGTGTACTTCAGCTTAAAACAGCTTAAAATAATATATTTTTGGTTGTTGAAAAGATATCTCACAGCTGTTCAGATGGTACAATGATTCTCTACACTTGTTTTGTCACATAAACTTAAATTAGTTGAACTATTCTAATTTTAGCATATTGCATTGATTTCTGCATATTGCGCCTTTACTCAACATTAGAGCACATGACATTTATGTGCTACACATTAAACTGCTGTGTTGTCTTGAAAACTGATGCTGTTTCATTCTTATGCTCCAGGGGATCACAGGAGGTTGGTGGCACCTTAATTGGGGATAATGGGATCGTGGTAATGACTGGAGTGGAATAAAGGGAATGGTATCAAATAGACCAAACACATGGTTTCCAGGTGTTTGATGCCATTCCATTTGCTCCATTCTGACCGTTACTATGAGACGGTCACCCCTCAGCAGCTTCCTGTGCAGGGGATGTAATATAATGTGCGACTGAGGACCCATCAGATATCCATTATTCAGGTTTGAGTGGGCAGAGTTGGCTCCTCTTGCTCTGGGACAACACTAGCAGATTCACTTTTCCATAATATCTTCATGTAAAGCTGTGTGAGGCTGCGCTATCTCTCTCTGAATGACCTTGATCCAAATCAGTCAGGTTTCAAGACTAGTCATTCAACTGAGACTGCTCTTCTCTGTATCACGGAGGCGCTCCGCACTGCTAAAGCTAACTCTCTCTCCTCTGCTCTCATCCTTCTAGACCTATCGGCTGCCTTCGATACTGTGAACCATCAGATCCTCCTCTCCACCCTCTCCGAGTTGGGCATCTCCGGCGCGGCCCACGCTTGGATTGCGTCCTACCTGACAGGTCGCTCCTACCAGGTGGCGTGGCGAGAATCTGTCTCCTCACCACGCGCTCTCACCACTGGTGTCCCCCAGGGCTCTGTTCTAGGCCCTCTCCTATTCTCGCTATACACCAAGTCACTCGGCTCTGTCATAACCTCACATGGTCTCTCCTATCATTGCTATGCAGACGACACACAATTAATCTTCTCCTTTCCCCCTTCTGATGACCAGGTGGCGAATCGCATCTCTGCATGTCTGGCAGACATATCAGTGTGGATGACGGATCACCACCTCAAGGGGAAGCTTAAAAGGTTAAGGTTAGGGTTAAAGGGTTAAGGTTAACAGGCTTAGCAGTTGCAATGTAGCAAAAAAATTGTAAGTAGTTGTAAAGTTGATAATTAGCTAAAATGCTAAGGTTGTCCGTGATGAGGTTCAAACACACAACCTTTGGGTTTCTAGACATCCACGTTATATACACCCACCCATCCACCCCGACCAACCACCTTTCTAACCTTCTGTGTTATATAACCATCGTTCCAAACTTAACATATCATACTAATTTGAGTGTCCTGGAGTTACGTTTACTATGTCATGTCTAGTCTATGAGACCAGTCTGGAGAGAGATGTGAGGCTGTTGACTGTTCATAGCGGAATCGTAAATGTCTGTATCAGCTCTGTACGTCAGCACATGTGTAGTGTAAAGACATCCTCTCATCTGTGTTTTCATAGTATTTGCAAGACCAATTCCTTGTGGTAAAAAATGCTCCTCTGCAACTTGTTTTAACTAATGTGGTACAGTAGTTGACTGCTGTAAGACCCTCTGGGCAATGAGTCAGTAGCCCCAGTGTCTAGTGGATGTAGCCTACATTCTGAGTAATTGACCACCCCTTTGGAAAAGGATTCCCCTTTATCAGGCACTGGATATGATGTGCACAAGTAAAGTACTACACTACAACACTACCAGAATTCAGGACAGGTGCAGCGTGTTCCATCTTGTCTACATTCCACACCGGTCTATGGAGCTCCCATGGTGGAAAATTCCACCTCGGTGGATTGAAAGAGAAGAAGGGGTGGCCAAGGGACCACAATAACTCAACCTAGTACTGTGTGGAATAACCTGTTTCTGTACAACTGGCCTCTATAAAAGTTTTAGTTTCAAGAACATGCTGTATTTTATGGCTATTCCTCTCTTCTCACCAAATTTGTTGCTGTGGTGAAACACTATGTAGCCAATGTTATACATTTTGAACTTTATTTTTGTATTTTTCCACCTTTTTTGATCGTGTCTCATCGCTGCAACTCCCCAACAGGCTCGGGAGGCAAAGGACGAGTCATGCTTCCTGCAAAACATGACACACCAAACCATGCTTTTTAACACCCACCTGCCCGCTTAACCCGGAAGCCAGCAGCACCAATGTGTCAGAGGAACACCGTTCACCTGTGACTGAGGTCAGCCTGCAAGCTCGCGATCCGCCACAAGGAGTCACTAGAGCGCGATGAGCCAAGTAAAGCCCCCCCGGCCAAACCCTCTCGACGGTAGGCCAATTGTGCGCCGCCTTATGGGACTCCCGATCACGGCCGGTTGTGATACAGCCCGGGATCGAACCCAGGTCTGCAGTGACGTCTCTTGCACTGCGACGGAGTGCCTTAGACCGCTGCGCCTTAGACCGATCCTACATTTTGAACTTCTGACCATGCTGCCAGGCTGTGTCTCTTCTGTGTCATTGCTGGAAGACAGATGAGGTGACATCCTAATCCCAAATAAAATAAACTTCAATCAGAGCCAGACTCAGGGTCCCTCAGGAGTTACAATCAACCCTCCCCAAGCTTCAGCCCTTCAGCCTTCAGCTCTTAACCACAATCATTAAATGAGATTAGAATCTTGGAGCTAGGATTTTGTATTCAAGGAGCACACAGCACGCCACAGTCACCCCCAAGGGAGAACACTGGATTGGCTCATTGGTTTTCATCAAAATAATTGATCTCTGTAAACTGACACCCTAATGTAGATCAGCCCTTACAGATATTGATCAATTTCACTTCCCGGTTCCAAATAAACTGACCAAAGATGTTCCATACTCACAAGAAACTTATTTCTCTCAAATTTAGTGCACAAATTTGTTTACATCCCTGTTAGTGAGCATTTCTCCTGTCCCAAGATAATCCATCCACCTGACAGTTGTGGCATATCAAGAAGCTACAAGCATTTCGCTACACCCGCAATAACATCTGCTAAATATGTGTATGTGACCAAAAAAAATGTATTTGATTAAACAGCATGATCATTACATAGGTGCACATTGTGCTGGGGACAATAAATGGCCACTCCTCACAGGTGCAGTTTTGTCACACAAAACAATGCCACAGATGTCTCAAGTTTTGAGGGAGAGTGCAATTGGCATGCTGACTGCAGGAATGTCCACCAGAGCTGTTGTCAGAGAATTGATTGTTAATTTCTCTGCCATAAGCTGCCTCCAACGTAGTTTTAGAGAATTTGTCAGTACGTCCAACCAGTCTCACAACCAGAGAGCTTGTGTAACCACGCCAGCTCAGGACCTCCACATCCTGCTTCTTCACCTGAGGGATCTGAGGAGTATTTCTGTCTGTAATAAGCCCTTTTATGGGGTAAAAGTCATTCTGATTGGCTGGGCCTGGCTCCCCAGTGGGTGGGCCTGGCTGCCAAGTGGGTGGGCCCATGCTCGAAGGCCCACCCATGGCTGCACCCCTGCCCAGTCATGTGAAATCCATAGATTAGGGCCTAATTAATTAATGAAAATGAACTGATTTCCTTATATGGACTATGTGTTCATCTACTGTACTGCCAGGTGGGCTTGTCACAAATTTTCACAAAGTGTCTTCTTGCCTCGTGATTGGGTTCTGCTTTGCTTCCCCGCCTTCCCCTTCTATTTTGTCTCTGCTTGTACAATATTTGGCATTGAGTAATGTGTTGGCTAAAGGTGAAACTCAGAGCTGCACTCTCTCTGATCCAAAGCGTTTCTGGGGAAGATTACAGCCAGTTGTGCAAGTCCAGACAGAGCAGCACATATCTCACCTGAAATTATAGGCTGGGAGGAGACTGTGGCTGTGGCTGGCCCCGGGCCCTCAGAGGGCTCTTGCAACCCCACATCCCTCTATCGACTGTGTGGCCTGTTTCACCCAGGGGCTCATCTGACATTCAGTCTCCTCAACTGGATCAGAGTAATATGCTCTCATCACATGGTTGCATTAAGACATTTGTCAATATCACTATTGTTTAGAGAATCCTGCATGATAGACCTCAATGCGTTATTTGGGACTCTGGAATAGTCCTGTTAATATATTCAAACAGGGTATGAAGTCAAGATAGAGACAGCAATTTCTTTACACATTACATGAGAACACACCAAATATAGTAAACTGACATTGCAAAAACTGTGCATTCATGTTGATATGATATCTACTATCACAGAATTGAAACATGTTCTCATTCAGGCAGGAAGCAGAATATAGAGGTGTTGCTGTATTCCTTTCCTGCATTGCAGCATTCCAGGCATGTTGAAACATTGTCCTCTCCTCTCCCTCTGGAACTGGGGAAGTGGAAATAGAGCTATGGGCCACATACGTACATTGGGGGCCAAAATTGTTGACACTCTTGATAAAGATGAGCAAAAATGACTGTGTGAAATATTGTAAATAATTCAAACACTGAGCTATATTGTATGGTCAATATTTTTTATTTTATTTATTTTATACTAATACAATTGCTCAGAGAAAGATATTTTGTTTAACAAGCGATACAATTTTTCTCAAAAATGTAGGGGTCAATGGCACTGAGCCTCTTTCTAAAATGTTTTATGAGTTGGACAATACATTGGGAGGGATCTTAGACCATTCCTCCATACTTGTATTTATTTTATTTAACCTTTATTTAACTAGGCAAGTCAGTTAAGAACAAATTCTTATTAACAATGACGGCCTATCCCAGCCAATGCTGGGCCAATTGTGCGCCGCCCTATGGGATACCCAAATATACAGAATCCTTCCAGATCCGTGATATCCTTTGTCTGTGCATATGGACTGCCAACTTCAATTCAAACCTCATGGCCATTGCAAAATGTTGATTTTATGGTCAATTAACTATTTCTTGGTGGATTTTAATGTGTTTTTGAGGTTATTTTCTTGCTGGAAGATCCACTTGCGGCCAAGGCAACTAGGTTTTTGGCACAACATTTCCTGGTACCGGGTAAAGTTCATGATGCCGATTACCTTAGCAAAGGCCCCAAAACCAGTGGATGCAAAATAGCCCCACAACATTAAAGTTCCACCACCATATTTAGCAGTAGTTATGGGGTTATTTTCTGTTCATGCGTTCTCATTTCGACGCCAAACCCACCACTGGTGTGAGTGGCCAAAGAGCTCTATTTTCATGTCATCTAATCAAAGCACCTATTCCAACCAAAGTACCAATGCAGTTTAGCAAACACCAGACAATTACAATTGTTGGATGACATGAAAAAAAAGCTCTTTGGCCACGCACTCTTTAAGGGGCTACCTGTGTCTATTAAATTACTGTTATTTTGCATACAAGTTTGATGCATGCAGTTTCATTTTTTATCTCCATGTTCTCTCCCCTAGTTGCAGTCCTTCAGCAAACCAGTGAATTCCATTGTCAACCTGTCCAGACAGGTTCCACTCTGGTGAGAAGGTAAGGAAGGTAAGGGAGGGGAGGAGGGGTAGTTGAGGGATGAGAGTGAGGAGTGACGGGCTGGGTAGATGATATCCCACACATTTCCATAGAATTTCTGACCAAGGATGCACAACTTACATCTATAGATGCACTGTTGTCAAGCATAGACAGTCAAAGACAAAGCTATTGAACAATCTACTGTATTGACCTATAATAGTAATAGAATAAAGCCAAAATGGTCTATCCATTTCAACAGTTTATGATTGTTAATGCTTTGAGTATGATAATGTGTTATTATAATTTCTTATACTGTATTGTACAAATGGATGTGGAACGAACAATACTATTAACTAATGTTAGGTGTTTGTTGGTGGGATAGTTTGTTTCTCAAGGGAGGGGGATACATTTTATTCGGTCATTAGAATTTGTCCAGGAGGGCTATATTAGGGCATTGGCCAGATTTAAAATAGAGGGGGCGAGGCTTGCCCTTTTTGCTGCAATGCCATTGGTCCATGCTGTAAGCTAAAATGCCTCTACATAGGGCAGGTAAAAAGACAGTGAGACTGACATTAGGCACTGCAGAAAAAGGATTCATCTGGATTACTTCATTGTATTTATCTTTCAATGCAAATTTACAGAAAACTCTCAGACACATCTTGACTTTTTTTTTTGTCTTCAATGATTACTCTTAAATCAGTCCTCAAATATTTGTAACAATCTTTTGATGAAACTTGCTCATAGTGTTTGATGACTGTTGTTTGATGTTTGGTATTTGTATTTGTTTTGTGTTTTGTTTTTAGGTATGGATCAAACAAGAACCAAGAGTTGAAAAGTCAATCTCCAGTAAGGTGAGTCAGATTTGAGATGTACAGTATCGATGTAAAGGGAGAGTATGCAGTGACCCAGACATTCAACCCGTTGATTGACAGGTAGCAGTTTTGATATTGAAATGTTATATTCTACACAGTATTGCAAAAATAAAAAGACAATGTTCCTAGTCCAGGATTACATACAAAACTATGTGATTCTGAGCTACAGAAGCATCAGTGCTGTCTCTACATGTCTAGCAAGGCTAAGGCATTCACCTGGGCCTGCAACACACTGGAGGAATGGAACAGAACAGGAGCAGGTCTCATCTTGTGCAGGGAGAGGCTGGCACACCCTTTACACACGCACAATAAACAGATACATGGAGTGAACTGGCTCTTGCACCCTCTATAAGTATGTAATTCTTCTCTCCTCAGTGTTTCCTCAGTGTTTTATGTTCCATTTTGACTCATTTTGTGTTTTGTTTTCTGATAAGGTTCCAAGGAGTACTCAGCTATGAATTGGGGCAAAGGAAAGGACTCATAGGCTGACTGGAATTAGCCATGCATTCTATCCTTCATTCCACCGGAGTCTGTCTCATGAACCATTCAGATTTCAGTGGTGTGAAGAGTAAGAAACATGGACTTTATCGTCAATAGATAATATTGGAGAATTGGATTCTCTACTCTGTGACTATGGACTCAAATCTGTAACTGAATTTAGTATTGTTTTCAGCATTGTACTGCAGACATACTGTATATTAAAAAACATTAGGAGTATTTTTTTTTTACATAGATCAATAAAGAATCAAAGCCTGACAGAGCGATGCAAACATGAATAAAGTGTTACTACCTGCATTAGATGTCATTTATATTTCTGTTTATGGTTTGGTGTATGACACAGTTGCAATCTCTACAAGAACATGGTGGGTCAGATTCTTGGTCATTAAAATTCGCAATTCATGACCATTTCTGTGACCTATGACCTACCAGGTCATAGGTCAGTACAGGTCCATCAAAGCTGGGCCTGAGAGACTGAAAAACAGCTTCTATCTCAAAGCGATCAGACTGTTAAATAGCCATCACTAGCCGGCTTCCACCTGGTTACGCAACCCTGCACCTTAGAGGCTGCTGCCCTATGTACATAGACTTGGAATTACTGACCACTTCAATAGTGGAACACTAGTCACTTTAATAATGTTACATACTGCTTTACTCATCTCATATGTATATACTGTAGTCTATTCTACTGTATTTTAGTCAATGCCACTCCGACATTGCTCAATCTAATATTTACATATTTCTTTATTCCTTTCTTTTACTTCTAGATGTGTGTATTGTTGTGAATTGTTAGATACTACTGCACTGTTGGAGCTAGGAACACAAGCATATCGCTACACCCACAATAACATCTGCTAAATATGTGTATATGACCAATACAATTTCATTTGATTTGATTTTTGATTTGCCATGCAGTACCTCCACTGATATAATGCATCTAAAAAACAAGTTGCATCTAAAATGAAAATATATGTGGCCAGGCACATAATACAAAGCCCTTTAAGAATACTACAAATGTTTGTTGTAATTCCCATATAAAACTAATCACTCACTCTTTGTACATAAATGAGGTTGTGAAATCACAAGTTGTCATTCAGACACTCTTAACCCCACCCCTCCAGGTCCCTTTTACTCAGCCCTGGATTTTCCTGAAGTAGAATACAACTACATGCAAATGGGAATATCACCCGTAGTGAATAACTTTATCAAGGGCATATCTTTCCTCATGCAACTTCTTCTAACTTGATATGGCTTCATTTAAGTAGATACAAATGTCTACATGTATAATATCAACCAATCAGATACTTTTATCTTAGCCTTTAGTCTTTAGTATTTGGCCTTAATTGAAAACCATCCCTCTCTCACATTTCCATCAGATATTTCTATTCAGAGATTGAATGTATCATTCTTGTTCTAAAGATAGCTGGTTTTCCCATGAGACCATACCTGGGTCTCTGTGGGGCAATTAACTATCTTCATTAGCAATGAGACATTTTGCAGACCCTATTCAAAGTGTTAATTGCTTTGAAAGAGACTGCTGGAAGTCATTTGACAGCTATTGTGTGCTTTAGTCATCCAGTTATAATTCTTCCACCCAATTAAGATGAAGGAGCATAATGAATGAACAAACAAAACAATAACAGGACAAATCTGGAATGATTAATATCCTGGTAATTTCACGAATTGGACCGTGTGACAAAGAAGGCTCAAACTCTGCTTCGATGCATCTTTTTTTATTTTCTACACACGTTCATTTCTTGCAACATATTGGTTTCATGACCTTCCAGTTCTGTAATTTAAAGCATGCCATCAACTTTGGGATATAAGTCAAAACAGCTCAAACAATAATGTTATATGCTGAAAAATATTAACAGTGATAAAAATCTTATTTAAAAACTAGAGTACATGAGTTCAAGATATTTTTGCCACACATTTCACATTGTACAATGTTAGCTCTATATTTTTTATGATCCATATTCTAATAGCAACATAATTCATTAATAATCAACATTCCTCATCTTTGTAACCATATCTGACCACAATAATGTCCCCCTCACTCACACAGTAGATAGTGTAGTGGCGCTGTCCTGAACAGGCCTCTCCTGCACCACACACCTCAGCCTGCTGTTCATCTTCCTGTTGGTGGTTATGATCAGCAGGGGGCTGAGTGCTGCATACAGCGACAAGAAGAATATGTGCACAGTCCATTATCCACCCCATAGAGGAACATGTACAGGGTCACCAAGGCCACTACAGCCTTAGCTGTCCGCTGCTCTGCCCCACCACTGGCCCCAAATCTGCTGCAGAGTCCCTTCACCTACTGGCTGTGGCAGTACAGAAACACCAGGATAACCAGATTGGCCATCAGGGCCATGGGCACCACGTCCCTCCCCACCTGGACAGCCCAGTTCACCTGCGTGGACTGCATAGAAGGGAAGCGAACAAATTAATGCTGTGCTGCATGAGGCCCGAGTCGTTCCAGGAGCCCAGGGACAAGGCTATGGCCGCAGGAAGCTCGCCAGGATCTCTAGCGGGCAGCACACACCCAACACAAGCAGGTTGGCACAGGCCAGGTGCAGCACGATTGCATCAGCAGGAAGGAGCTAGTGCTCCTGGTACAGTGCCAGGAGGAATGCCAAGAGGACAGCAGTGTTTCTTGGGACATCAACCACAGTGACAGGTACAACACTCCCCAGACCACCTCCTCTGATTCCGTGGTTGCAGAGATAAAGGATATGAAAATATATGTCAAATCAGTATTTGTCAATATATACAATCATCTCAGAAGGCCATTGCATACATCAGTTATTTTACCTGAGAGGAATTCTTTATGATGTTGGAGTCTGATCACTAGTGTGTTTGTAAACCAGACCAAAGTCCCCTTGGCTAGTGAGTTTCCTTGTGTACTTATACTCTCAGAGAGATTCAGTAACTGTAGGTGGTGATCAGCATGGTCCACTGACTTTAGGCTCCTCTTTCATCTCCCTCCAATTACCTGAGATCAATACAGATGACTGCATCTGTTCCAGTTGTGGCTATATGCCACCAGAACATGTAATCAGGACTGAGGACAGAATGACACCAAATAAAATGAAATTGAGGTCTCAAGAAGTATCTATATGTCAAGTTATTGTGCAAAGAAAGCATTCGAATGGGGACAAGACCCTTTGTCTATAATGCTCAATGTATTCCCAGCCATAATTATCACTTTAAATTCTCATAGACTAGGCATACTGTTCTATTTTGTTCTTTTTCTATGGTTTCTTTGAATCGCTTTCTGCTACAGTCCAGGTAAGGACTAACAACAAGCCTACAGTTCCCCCCTCTGGAGAATGATGTGACAAGACAAGGGTATCATTTTTGCCATTCAAAAACGTCTGACATAGGAGTAAAATAGTTACCCCAAACTGAAAAATGAAGTATGAGCAATGTGTGTTTGTTTTACTTTGTGATTGATGTTTTATAATGAGATGCATAACAAGTCAGATAGACTTGAGATTGTTTGATGTCATTGATGTGAAACACGCCTCACTGTCACGCTGGCTCCTCTGTCGGAGATAAAAGTGCCGAAGCAAAGACCTTGGTCCATAAAAACAGACTGGAATTCCACTGAAAGGTATATTTACCCCTGGGAGAGTATACTTATTTAGATGTTCAACAGTCGTCTGTAGTTTTTGACAACCTGTTTGAGGCATTGAAATGAAAAATAAATCTATAAAGAAATTCGAAAGGGGAAAAAACAAGTCTAGTCTTTGGAGGAAACTTATTAAAAACCCTCTGCTTACTATGTAGAATACATGATAGAATCCCTAGAGAAGAACATGCATGAGCTTGTGCTCTAATTAGTCCTGTACTCATGTCAACATATTGATACTAACATGGGGAAATTACACCACTTCAGATTATTGATCTCATAGTGGTTTGAAAATGAGTAGCACATTCAAATGTCACCTTAGCCTAAATCAAGGATCCTTCAGCATGAGTTGACTTTATTCCAAGTTCGACTTATAGTTAAGGGTGCTGTCTAAAATACACTGTTATGTCTTAAGCACAGCTAAACCACAACATTACCATCTTTCATTCATATGTTGAGAATGGAGCAACGCTGGGTTAGAAATGTACACTGTCAGGATTGTTACTCCCCACTGTGCATCAGGGGTTTTGTGAAACAGGATGATTGTTCTTGTCGGTTAATAAAGCAGTGTGAAGAGTGGAAATCAGAATAGAAGGCTATTTTCCTAGTGCTCCGATTTAGACTAAACATGCGTTATTGCTAGATAATGACCTTTGCTGCTGTGCCCCTGGCAACATACTCCCAGGACAGGAGAGAACAGAAGTGAGCAGTGCAAGGGTCCAGCTGTGTACGTTGAATGACTTAATCAAGCTGCTTTTACATCAACAATAACAAAAACCATTGCTGGGTTATGGGTGCACTAATAATGAATATTACCCCATTAAACAGGCCATCCTAAAACATTACCGTTTGTTGCGTTATGCCATAGATTTTTTAATTGAGGTTTCTGTTGAATATGGCCATTATTGACATTAATGCTGTCATCTGAAAAGAAAAAAAGGGGTGAAGTGGGTGTTCTAATGTTGTGCCCTAATAATCCCTAGAGTACAACATGCTTTATACTGAAATTAACCACACTGAATGACCAATACTGTGTTCACGTTTCTTTATTAATAGTCGCAGGTAAGGATATGCTTTCTTTATCATTATCCAATAATGTAGAGAGTGCAATAGGGAACATTTGTTCACAGTTGGTGTATGCAAAGGTCTGTTTAACAAACTTAATTTTGTGTCTATATTCTTCAGCAAGGTACCCAAGTTAGGTATCATGTTGGATCTGTGTTTCATCATTCAGAGGTGTCCTTCCTGCTGCAGACAGGGTTAGGGAACTTGGGGAACACTCTGGTGCTGCTGGCCTACACCCAGGTCTTCTGCTCTGAGCACATACTCATGCCTTTGGACATGATTCTCTGCCACCTCGCCTTCGTTGACCTGATGCTGCTCCCCAGACCATGACTGTGTTTGGCCTGCTCGACCTGCTGAATGACCCGGTGCAAGGTGGTCATTTACCCATACTGCATCGCCCGGGCCCTGTCCACTTTCATCACTTGTATGCTCAGTGTGTTCCAGGCGGTGACCATCGCCCCTGCAGCTTTGTCCAGGCTTAAGTCCTGTCTTCCCAGCCTCATTGTGCCCACCTTCGCACGGCTGTGGCTCCTCAACATGGATGCATCACAGCAAGAATTTTCTCTATTGGTCCGCGCAATGGCACCATGCCTGCCTTCACCCTGAATGTTATATTCTTCCGCATAGACAATGTCATCTGGATTTACATGCTGACGGTAGCCAAGTTGTCTCTAATGGTGGCTGACAAGAGGGTCTTCTTCTCCTCCTGTTATGCCTCTCTCAGTCCCATCTTCATCATCAGCTCCAATAAGAAGGTCAAGAGCAAGTTGGTGTGTGCTGCAGCCGACCAAGAACAACCATCAGCCGACACCCAGGACTTCAGTGACAATGTCTCAAATGTAACCCAAGCTCTGCATAAACGTTATTTCCTTCTGGGGCTATTATACCACATGGGTGGTCTTCTTGTGATTATTTTGTGTGATTATGCCTGTGTAGTCTACTTGTTATCAGCCTTCTATTTATTTGTGTAAATCATTGCAGTTTTTAGGATTTTAGATTTAACTCATTTTAGATTTAAGTAATTTAACTAGTGTGACATGGGGTTTGAAACAGTAAGGGATTTATCATTCTATTGGACAAGCAGGAACTGTGAGGACGACAAATACAGTACAATACAATAATGTGGACAAAAAACAACATTGACAAAAAATGTAAATAGTTATAAGTAATGCTATGGAAATCTACATAATGTAAAAAATCTTTATTTTACTATGCATTGATGTTTATTCCACAAGTCTAGAGTGGTAAGGCTTACACTCTAGCCGAGCTGTAACAAGTTATTTATTATAATGTGGATTTTCCACAGACCACACGCGGCACAGATTTGACAGTTCTGAAAATTGTCAACAAGCAGGCTGAAATGAATCGGATTAACCCGGAAAAAAAGAGTCGCAAGAGACATGTCGGTGCGCGTTCCTATGAATTCGCCTTGAAATGCAACTGACAACGAAGTTTGCATTTGGAAAATCGTTTAAATAACTGAAATAAAAGAAATCGCTCATAAATCTTTGCGATTCCCGCAGTCGAGATGCTGCTAGCTGGCTAGTTTACCCCGTCGAGCTCCGCGCCACTCCTGGGCTGAAGAAAAGCTGGCGAGCTAACTTTGCTTAATGGTAGCTAGCTAGCTTCTATTGCTAATATAGCACTACTGTACTGGTTTCTAGATTAGCTAAATGTGCCGCGAATCTGTTTACCTATTTTGAATGGTGGCAAATGTAGAAGTTGAAACGTGTTTTGTTCGAGTTGAAAAGTATAGCCTAGCTGAGGTTGCTTGAATGATGATGATGATGGCGAGGCAGAGCTAGCTAGTTTGCAATCCTACAACGTTACTGCGCCATCCCACTTGATACTGCTCCTGGATGATGGTTCTAAGAGGAATGATTGATCTTTTAATGTTTTTGGAATGATCTCTAGTGGAGTTTCACCCGAATACAGTAGGACCATTGTAGCACCTATCTTCAACCACATTATCCTTTGGCTTTGGGGTAAGTTTTAGTCAGTTGACTTTCTGTAGCCTATACAGCTAACATTAGTTTTGTATTGAGTATAACACATGTACATGCAGCACAATTAAAAACAGTAAACTACAGTTATCAGTGATGATTTCTGGTATTGAGTGAACATGATGTGTGTGAATGCCCTTTGTACTCCACACTGGCTTTGTTTTTGCTTTATCTCTAATGTTCTTTCCTTTGTTTTGACAAGCCTGGGTTGCAGTCAGATCTTATCTGCCACTGTGGCCCCTGCAAAATGACCTGACCCAATCTTCATCACAGTCATAAAACAACAATGGCAAGAATAGCTTGGTATCAAGAGAAGGTAAGGGCCTCTTTACACTACACTACTTTGACAACACAAGCTAGGTCCAGGAGAGATACTTGTGTAGTGTAAAGAGACAGATCTAGATTCAAATCTCTTTAAGAGATGTCTCCCACATTACCACAACCGGCTGTGATTTGAGAGTCCCATAGGGCGGAGCACAATTGGCCCAGCGTCGTCCAGGTTTGGCCGGTGTAGGCCGTCATTGTAAATAAGAATTTGTTCTTAAATTAACTGACTTGCCTAAATAAAACCTCCGGAGGTATGTAAAACCAGTAGATGATATGCCATGTTCAAAACATCTGGGAACTGGTAACTCGGAAATCTCAGACTTTTGACTTGAGTGCGTTCAAGACAACTGGGAACTCAAAAAAAAACTTGCTCCGACTGAGGAAAAATCCTTTTGAACAGTCATCCAACTCGGAATTCCAACTCGGGAACTTGGGCCTCTTTCTAGAGCTCCGACTTTCCCATCTGTAGATCATGACATCATGATTTGACCTCGTATTATTCTGAGTTACCAGTTGTCTTGAATGCACCAATAGTGATAGCGCTGACATCATCCACGTATTCCTATGGAAAACTCCCAATGGCGCCTGAAATATTTGAATTTGAAGCATGCCATATTGACAAAGATATTTATAACTAACCTAAGATGGTTCATCTGTGTTGTTTACAGTAGGCGCAAATGAAGCATAGTGGGCAGAGGGGGTGGGCAAAGCCAAGCACGAGCTAGCGAGATCCTGTTGGCTCGTTGTAGCATATATTTGCATATTTCCATTTGGGAACGCCTCCTCTGTGAAGTGCGCGTGTGCACAAACTCAATTCAACCTTGCACTTTTTCTAAACAATGCCATTTTTTAAAACTTTGGCAAAGTGTCAAGTTTATAAAGCTCAATGGGGAATTCAAACTTACACGGCAAGTGGCAGTAGATGTCAGGAACTCGCCGCCTTACCACTGTGAGTTAACTGTGCAGAGATGTATTTTCTCACGATGCACGTTATTTTATTATCAGAGTGCCAGTGGACTTCTGGTAAGTATGCTTAAGTGAGAACATGGTGGGATCAGGTACAACTATGTTTATCCACCCCGAAAATGAATATTCATGAGATATTCCCCCCGCCCACAACATCTCACCTGAATTAATATTTGTTAAATTTGAACGGGTCGGCAAAGGCTGAAATTGGGGTTGAGAGTTACCCTTTAAGAAAAAGTCTCTCCCACACCACATGTCCCTGCCCGAATTACCGTAATTGCCTTAATACAAGTACACAGCTTTCTTGCTCTGTTAGACAAATTGAAAATGAAAGGCTTTTAAAATATCCATATGTGTGAATCATTGCATTAATCAAGTGTGCAACACTATGTGCAATATGGTTTAGATGAGAAGCTCCCATATAGTTTCAATTTCTAGCCTTATTTTGATTGTCTAAATACTATGGTATTTACGATATGCTAATAGTTGCACTCACATGACGCAGGAATGTGGCTTTGGCCACACTACATCCCAGGCTGGTGTAAATAGAAAAGTTGCAAATCTGATGTTGAAGAGAGATCTCACTAGACATATTTTACTAATGTAAATGGCCCCTAAGACATGCTAGACTTACTGACAATGTAATGAGGGTCTAAAATCCCCTACATGAGATGATACAAACTGAAGTGTGTGCATGTGTCAACAGATTGGTGCATATGATCAGCAGGTCTGGGAGAAATCTCTGGAGCAAGCAGAATTTAATGTAAGTTCATGACATTTGGCCTAATATGCACACAATTCTTATATGATCAGCATTTGTCACTAAGATAGGTGTCACCCCCACAGGGTATTGACAGTAAACCAAAGAGGTCTGGCCACATCAAGACAGACCTCATTGATGTTGACTTAGTAAGAGGTGAATATCCATTTATTACAAGGTGTTATATCTTATATCTTTCACAATGTTGCTTATTGGATGGATATGGTACATGCAACGCTATTGATTGGCTCTCTTCTATTCCAGGATCCACATTCAGCAAGGCAAAGCCAGATAGTCCATGGACAGCATTGACTCGTAAGGGTCTGGTCAGGGTGCTCCTCTTCCCCTTCTTTTTCCAATGGTGGATCCAGGTGACCTCCAGGTCCATCTCCACCTGTATCCTGGTGCTCTACTTGATGCAAGGTAAACTCGCATCTCACATTAACATTGCTTTAGGCATGGGTCAGATCATGCTTGTTGTCTACTGTTAAGAAGTCATACGATATACTATTTATCAACTTAAAGTAAATAAGTCTGTCATTCACTAACTCTCTAAAGAGCAGGTTTCTACCATTTTTGGTTGGCCTGTTAACTTAATGGCTTTCTCTCTGCAGTGGCAGCATCAGTGTTGTACATGGAAGTTCCTGCAGCCAGTGCTAGTGAGCTATTTGGGCCCATGTGTCTGATGTTGTTGCTGGGGACAGTGCACTGCCAGATAGTGTCCACTGAGTCCAACCGGAGCCCCTCAGACAGCCCTGTGAGCAGCACCAGCCCTGCACGAAGGAGGAGGTTGGGCTCTTACAGCATGTAACACACACACTGCTTTGTGCTCACCCTTTTATACACTCTTGCAAACTGCTCTCACACTGTATAACATGTTCCCTCATTTCTCAACATTCATTCAGGCCAAGGAAGGGTAGAGGATTGAAGAGAACAGAAGGACAGGGGACCGATGGGGACACTGAGCTGCAGCCTTGGCAGCTGGAGGAAAACCAGAGGTTGTACAGATCAGAGGAGAGAAGGGTAAGGCCATACAGACAATGACCGGATCCTCTACCTGAACATATAGCAATAATTCATGTTTGTGAGTCAAGCAGTCGTTAACCCTTTACACTCTAGGAATTGGCCTATATGGATGGGGCTAAATTGAATGGTTTCTTACAGAAGAAATATGAAATGCATAACCATGGGAGCAATAGAAAGGGAATAGTTTGGAGATAATGGGGAAATTATTACACCAAAGTTGAGGACACAACAGTTCACCTGACACAAGACTGAATCCAAACATGACACTGTTGATTTTATGTGCATTTTACATTTACTGTACTTTTCGCCACATTTGTTGATAGCGAAGTCTGAAAATACTCTTGATACATTCAGTAACATGATAAAAAATATTCCTGCAAAATGTGTGGTAGGTGCAACATAAGACAACAGAAAAGACAAGGGTTTGAATGAGAGGACTAACTGGTGTCTCCAAGTGGTCACACACCTCTCCAAAGTTCCTCAATTTAAATGCACTTTTATGACTCTAAGAAGAGTCTTCAACTACAAGGTGCTTTTTTGAGCTCTCCTAGCTGTGCCATTGAGGAACAAGCACACTTGTAGTTGTTTTGTTTGGAGCACAACGCTGCATCCCTGCCATCACACAATCACTGTTGTTGTTTCATGCAATACAAAAACGGCCCATTTATAAATCGCAGTCTGGTTCAGTTGGGCATCATTTCAAAACGTGTTTTATTGCCAATGTGACTAGCTAAGTTGTAAAATACGATCTTACAGTGTTAGACTTTCACAAGGCATTTCAGAGAAATAGATCGTAATTTTGGTCCCCATAGAAAGGAGTAATGAGTGCATTCAGGTGCATCTCTTCACAATAGACCAACAGGCTCATTCTGTTCAGAACAACCCAGGGTATGACGCCATGTCATCTTGTAACTGAACATCAAATATAGTGATCATAAACGTTGACACTGTATTAGGGCTGACCCCATTTAGTCGACTGGTCGATTGTTTGGTCGATAGGCTGTTGGTCGACCGAGATTTCTTTAGTCGAGCGTTTGCAATTGTATTTTTTTCAATGTGCACAAAACACCTGTCGAATTCATGCCTGTCTCAGTTGACTAATCCACTGCGGTGGTCGCACGGATGGCACAATCCATCATTCTAAGACGTGATACTGAAATTGTATATGATTATGTAAGAATAATGGAGCCACACTAATAAATCTAATTTTAGTCCTGTCCAAATCTGCCATGTCAATAATTTGTACATGACAGGAAAGTAACAATTCCAGCCACAATAAGCGACTGTTTTTTGGTGAACTCCAAGGTCCTCTGACAATACTAGTCCCGTGCAAATCGGCATCCCTGTGTTTTGAGAGAAATGTTTGAGTTTGACAGGTGTTGCTCACGATTTGAGAAAACAATAACTGTGCATAGGCTAAAAATGAAGGGCCTACATGTATCAACTTTCACAGTGAATGCTTTTGTTCATATGTTTTGTGCGTATGAATTGAATATTGCCAAATGCACCTGTGAAAAATATTGCACCTATTTAATGTAACCCTTGTGGTTAATAGATCGCAAAGCAGCATACAACTGACCTAAAAATTTGAGAATGATAAGTTCACTTTTACATCCATAGCCTTAAAACACATCTACAGTGCAAGTGCACTGTTCAGCTCACATCTGAAGGCTGGGGGGCATTTAGGAGGTCTACTGCAGATCGCTAAAATATCCTAATGATTATCACACTTCCTCAATTCAAATATTATGGCGACACTGTTATCACCTGGACTTGTTGAAATATCTTTGTGTAGAAAAAAAACACTGTCATAACTGTCAATGTTTTTGAAAAGAATAAAGAATTATAGGGGGCAGTTTGGAAAAAAATAATCCCGTCCTAATCATCCTCTGGAATAACAGACATTCTGGGGTAATTATTACATAACCAACGTTCTCTAGTAATACTAGTCCTGTGCGAAATAGGGCTTAACCTAATTGTCTAAGAAAATTGAGGAGCCAGCGAACCCCAACTTAATTAGGTCTATAATCAACTGTTAAATGTGCCAGGCTTTATACATCATCCATATACAGGATGAGACCCAGATGCAGACCGTTCGAATCACAGATGTTTATTAACAAAACCGGGGGCAGGCAGACGACAGGTCAAGGGCAGGCAGAGGTTGGTAATCCTGGGCAGAGTCAGACTGGTACAGAACAGCAGGCGGGTTCAGGGCAGGCAGAGTAGTCAAAACTGGAAAAACTAGAAAAGGGCTAGAGAGAAAAGTGAGTATGGAAAAACATGCTGATAGGTTTGATGAGACCAGACAAACAGAAAACTCAGGTATAAATGCACAGGGGATAATGGGGAAGATGAGCGACACCTGGAGGGGAGTGGAGACAAGCACAAGACCGGTGAAACGGATCAGGGTGTGACAGTATCAGTCAAACGTTTGGACACACTTACTCATTCAAGGGTTTTTCTTTATTTTTACTGTTTTCAACATTGTAGAATAATAGTGAAGACATCAAAACTATGAACTTACACACATGGAATCATATAGTAACCGACAATGTTAAGCAAATCAAAATACATTTTACATTAGAGATTCTTCAAAGTAGCCACCGTTTGCCTTGATGAAAGCTTTACACACTCTTGGCATTCTCTCAACCAGCTTCACCTTGAATGCTTTTCCAACAGTCTTGAAGGAGTTCCCACATATGCTGAGCACTTGTTGGCTGCTTTTCCTTTACTCTGCGGTCCAACTCATCCCAAACCATCTCAATTGGGTTGAGGTTGGGTGATTGTGGAGGCCAGGTCATCTGATGCAGCACCTCATCACTCTCCTTCTTGGTCAAATAGCCCTTACACACCTACTCTGTTTCACAACGTCACGACTGTTTTAACCAAAAATCTCCCATTTGGATTTACCAGACCAAAGGACAGATTTTCACCAGTCTAATGTCCATTGCTCGTGTTTCTTGGCCCAAGCAGGTCTCTTCTTATTATTGGTGTCCTTTAGTAGTGGTTTCTTTGCAGAAATTTGACCATGAAGGCCTGATTCACGTAGTCTCCTCTGAACAGTTGATGTTGAGATGTGTCTGTTACTTGAACTCTGTGAAGCATTTATTTGGGCTGTAGTCAGAGGTGCAGTTAACTAATGAACTTATCCTCTGCAGCAGAGGTAAATCTGGGTCTTACTTTCCTGTGGCGGCCCTCATGAGAGCCAGTTTCATCATAGCGCTTGATGGTTTTTGCGGCTGCACTTGAAGAAACTTTCAAAGTTCTTGAAATTGTACATATTGACTGACCTCCATGTTTTAATGTAATTATTATTTTTTGCTTAATTGAGCGGTTCTTGCCATAATATGGACTTGGTCTTTTACCAAGTAGGGCTATCTTCTGTATACCACCTCTACCTTGTCACAACACAACTGATTTGGCTCAAATGCATTGAGAAGAAAAATACATTTCACAGATTAACTTTTAACAGGGCACACCTGTTAATTGAAATACATTCATGAAGCTGGTTGATAGAATGCAATGAGTGTGCAAAGCTGTCATCAAGGCAAAGGGTGGCTGCTTTTTGATTACTACATGATTCCAGATGTGTTATTTCATAGTTTTGATGTCTTCACTATTATTCTACAATGTAGAAAATAGTAAAAATAAAGAAAAACCCTTGAATGAGTAGGTGTATTCAAACTTTTGACTGGTACTGTATATCTACAGAAATAAGGCAGATCTTGCTTCTGTTTGAGTGTTTGTTTAATAGCCTACTGATTCCGTGAGCACCAAGCCTCATACAACGGCAAAATGACGGATAAAGAAATTTCACAGATTTGGCTGTTTTTAATATTTGCTATGCCGTAATAAAGGCTTTACAATTGTTTTCAGTTAGAACAGACTGGTATTACTTATAATTTATTTAGTGTTGTTTACACTTCCAACAGGCAGTAAATTAATATTGTAATCTAACAGCACCTGTGTGTCATACATAATATCCACGCATCTCTCGCTCCTATACCCTCCTTTTTCTTGATTTCCTTCTTATTGTTATTATTACAATTATTATTATGATCATCTTTATAATAATAACCAATGTCGTTATCATTAGTAGGCTTTGTAAAGTAGCCTTGTATACTCAGCCATCGAGCTGTAGGCCTAAGACTGTGTCCGGTTCAGTCTTAATACCGTAATTTACTTAGGCCTATATTTCAATACAGCCTACTGTATCAATCAGTCATGCTGTGTGATGGCATGAACAAATTAATATGAGACATTCATGCTTTGAAATGCAATCAAGCATTTTAGTTTTAAAATTGAATAACAAAGGGAGCTTTGAATAATTAGCATATGCAAAAAAATAAACCGCAATTCACGAATGCATGCAACTGTTTTTAGTCTGCTGTAATAAAGGCTTTGTATATCTTTTTTTCTTTTGAACAGACTCTCTAGTACACTTATTCATTCAGTGTTGTTTACACTGTTCCAAATAGTCAGAAAAAATATTGTAATCTAACAGAAACTTTTTGGCAATCCTAATACTCATGCAACACTTGCTTCTATACCCTCCTTTTTCTTGATCTCCAGTAGTTTACATAAATAAGTCAAATGTCTTCCACAGATCTGACTTCCCCTTTCCCTCCTGAGCAACCAGTAAACATTTGCTCGTTTCGAGTTTCTTTTTCACGTTCTCTGCATCCATTTTGCTGTCGACATTACTGTGTTCGGAGTTTATAACCAATTTATTGATGTGATTATGATTTATGATTTTTACCCGTATAAGGTTCAAGTGTTTTCAGGGCTACCAGAGTTCCAAAAGTTCCTATTTTCATGTGTGTGGGGAATCTCAAGATGTATTTGTTACCTTTTGTGTTGCCTGAGCAAATTTGTCTATCAGGTTGTAAGGCTGGGCGGGGCTTTTAAGATGGGGCTTTGTCTATGATTGACATTTTGGCTACCAAGGTTGTGTTGCTGTTGATCCTGTGGATTCTATTGTTGATTGTGATTCTGTTCCAGAACAACCAGAGAAAGTCAGGCTTTGGGGCCTCTGACGAACTTTCAAGTGAGGAGGATGGGAAAGAAAAACTACCTACTGGTGTAGCTGGAACTATACCTGCCTCTGTTCTCAGGAAGAGACGCCTTCACTCCTTCTCTAACCCCTCATCACCTCAGGTAAACCTTAAAGAGGCAGTGAGTCCTGCTCTGTTTATTGTAGCCAGAGTGAAAGGGGGACATTTAGTTTGACCTATTATTTGCACAGGAGGAAAGTAGTGGAGGTGCCATGGACACTAAGGTGAAACCTCATGAAGTGGAGCGCCTTCGGACCGAACTGGAGCGCCCGGCTTCTGACACAGATGACACAATATGGGAGGAGCTTCTTCAGGGGCCTGACACCGTCTCCACTGGCAGTAGTGACAGTGAGGGGGACGGGCGATACGGCCCTGGCCTGAACCTCCCCCCGTTCACCACTCTCAGCAGTGATGATGAGACCCTGCTGCAGGTGGGTCCGTCCACAAGGACTCACTTTAATCACAGAAAGGGTAAGTATATATCGGCTCACCAGCTTTCTCTCCCCACAGGGCCATCTATCGTGGCTGCAGGCGTGCCACCCATCCAGAGACCGGGTCAGTGTCATCATCTGGGAGCAGGGGGAGTGCAAGAAAGCAGATATGTCAGTACTGGAGATCAGTGGGATCATCCTCACACGGGTACACCTCCTATGACCACTTCATTACACACTGATGCCTTTTTGGTAGAATTAACACACATCCAATACAGAGGGAATGCGGGTCTGTAATGCTTTAGGACTGGAAAGGGGTTCTGTCTGATTCTATTTATAGAAACACTATTAGGGCTGTGTACTCTGTGCTCCATGCCACTGTCCTCCTAACAGAGGTAATTTCTTCTGTGTAGGTGAAGGTGGTGGAGCAAGGCATGGGTTACCTAGCCTTGGGGGGGTTGTTCACTGCCACACTGGCACTGCTTCCTTTTGTCTTCCGCCTGGCACAACAGCTGGACATGAAGCGCCTGAGCTCCCTGTCCCTGGTAGAGCTGGCTGTCATGGTGGTGGGGCCGCCCAACACCCAGATCTACGCCTTCTTCTTCATCACCACCGTGGAGAGGCTTTGCCTCACCGGACTCTTCTTCTTCATGATGTGTGTGGCAGAGAGGACCTACAAACAGGTCAGCATGTTAGTCCCACTGTACTGTAGTAGACATACTGCTACAAAACAAACGTGCTGGAAATGGTGTGGTTGACATATGTTTTTGCGTGGTTCTCTTTCATCAACAGCGGCTTGTTTTCGCCAAACTCTTCAACCACATCACCTCAGCACGAAAGGCTAAGAAGTGGGAAATCCCCCATTTCAGGCTGAAGAATGTGCAGAACATAAAGATGTGGCTGTCGCTCCGCTCCTTCCTCAAGGTCTGACTTACTCTCACTACTCCTATGACTTTTTTAGGTATACTTCAGTCTATGGCTTTGACCAGTAGGGGGTGATTAATGTCTTACCCTTTTTTCCCGTTCATCACAGAGACGTGGGCCCCAGCGTTCCGTTGATGTCATCGTCTCCTCCATCTTCCTCCTGGCCCTCTCCATCGCCTTCATCTTGTGTACACAGGTCAGACATATCTATAAGAAAGAGTGTCTGTATCTCTGATAAATACACAGGATTCCAGGAAACACCGTGATTTACCTTCCCCTTGTTATGAATGGGCATTGGTTAAGGTCCAACCTGTAGAAACTCAATCGATGAAAGATTGAGTACTCTTTTTTTTCTATCTATAACTCCCAGCTCCTGAACAGTCACCACACCTTCCTGGACTCTGAGACCAACTGGGAGCTCATGGTGTGGGGTTCCTCTCTCATCCTCTTCCTGCTCCGCCTGGCCACCTTGGGCTCCGAGACCAACTGTAAATACAGCAACGTGTCAGTGCTGCTGACGGAACAGGTGAGGCTCACTACAACACACACACACACGTGCACACGCAGACAGACCACTTTAATACTTTCAGTAATGCATCTTCTCAATTCTTTCAGATCAACTTGTATCTTAAGATGGAAAAGAAGCCCAACAAGAAAGAAATGTTGAACATAGTGAACAATGTTCTGAAGCTTGCAACAAAATTAATGAAAGTAAGCATGTCTTTAAACTTTAGCCACATTATGAATATTTGGATTTAGTCTCGTCTTCTGGGCTGGTGGTAGTTTATTCAGCATAACGTGCAGTGAAAGCATCTCTAACTTTTCATACCAACCCTTTTACAGGAGCTTGACACCCCCTTCCGACTGCTGGGTCTGACTGTGAACCCTCTTATCTACAACATCACACGTGTGGTCATCCTGTCTGCAGTCTCCGCTGTGGTCAGCGATCTGCTCGGCTTCAACATCAGAGTGAGTGGAGACACTTCTAATACCACAGTGCTGTAGCAGAACACTGATATGTGGTGGAGCACAATTGGCACAGCAACGTCTGGTTTTGGCCGGGGTAGGCCGTCATTGTAAAAAATAATTTGTTGGGAGCCTCCTGGGTGGCGCAGTGGTTAATGGCGCTGTACTGCAGCGTCAGCTGTACCACCAGAGACTCTGGGTTCGCGCTAACCATGGTTGCCAGGTGCACGGTGTTTCCTCCGACACATTGGTGCGGCTGGCTTCCGGTTTGGATGCGCGCTGTGTTAAGAAGCAGTGCGGCTTGGTTGGGGTGTGTATCGGAGGACGCATGACTTTCAACCTCCGTCTCTCCCGAGCCCGTACGGGAGTTTTAGCGATGAGACAAGATAGTAGCTACTAAAACAATTGGATACCACGAAATTGGGGTAAAATTCCCCCAAAAATAAATAATAATAATTTGTTCTTAATTGACTTGCCTCTGTCAGAGTGGTTTTCCTCCTAGTACATTTGTATTAACTTCCAAAAGTGTTTTTAAATGCACCCTCCTTGTTGTCTCTTCTACAGCTGTGGAAGATCAAGCCTTAATGCTAAACCACTAACTGTTGGACAATGGAGACTGCCAACTCCTACCATCCACAGCTTGCTATCTGTGCAAAGTGTGCAATTCTACTGAGTGATCGCCTATGCATCTCGGTGCCTTCCCTCCCAGGAACATTGAACTTTCAATCACCATTGTGGTCATACACAAGCATGAACTCTTGACAATGAATGATATACACATCCTTGACTACTACATCTGCTGCAGCAGTTCCAGTAACACAGTGCCTGAATCTGGAATGTCCCTGAACCTGACCACTTCCTGGCTCTCACATGGAGAAACTGTAGCCAATGGGTGTCTTCTGAACACTGAGAAATTTGCTGGACATTTGAATGTAAACCATTTTAAGACATGGAGAAACTATGGAATAGGAAATGAAAATTAACTAATTCTTATAAAAGAATTAGACATTCCAGTGGGGTTTGATATGTACATGGAACAAAAATATAAACACAACATGCAACAATTTCAAAGATATGACTGAGTTACAGTTCATATAAGGAAATCAGTCAATTGAAATAAATTAATTAGGCCCTAATCTATGGATTTCACATGACTGGGAATAGAGATATGCATCTGTTGGTCACAGTTACCTTAAAAAAAGGTTGGGGCGTGGATCAGAAAACCAGTCAGTATCAGGTGTGACCACCATTTGCCTCATGCAGCACGACACATCTCCTTCGCATAAGAGTTGATCAGGCTGTTGATTGTGGCCTGTGGAATGTTGTCCCACTCCTCTTCAATGTCTGTGCGAAGTTGCTAGATATTGGCAGGAACGGGAACATCGTACATGTCGATCCAGAGCATCCCAAACATGCTCAATGGGTGAAATGTCTGGTGAGTATGCAGGCCATGGAAGAACTGGGACATTTTTAGCTTCCAGGAATTGTGCACAGATCCTTGCGGCATGGGCCATGCATTATAACTCTGAAACACGAGGTGATGGCAGTGGATGAATGGCACGACAATGGGCCTCAGGATCTCATCATGGTATCTCTGTGCATTCAAATTGCCATTGATAATGTGCACTTCATCTGTGAAGAGTACACTTTCCCAGTGTGCCAGTGGCCATCGAAAGTGAGCATTTGCCCACTGAAGTTGGTTACGGCGCCAAACTGCAATCAGGTCAAGACCCTGGTGAGGACGACGAGTTGTACAACTGATTGCATTCAACTAAAATGTCTTCCGCATTTAACCCAACCCCTCTGAATCAGTGCTTCCGTGATACGGTTTCTGACAGTTTGTGCAGAAATTCTTTGGTTGTGCAAACCCAGTTTCATCAGCTGTCCGGGTGGCTAGTGTCAGACGATCCCGCAGGTGAAGAAACTGGATGTGGAGGTCCTGGGCTGGTGTGGTAACACATGGTTTACAGTTGGGAGGCCGGTTGGATGTACTACCAAATTCTCTAAAACGGCATTGGAGGCTTCTTATTGTAAGAGGAATGAACATTACATTCTCTGGCACAGCTCTGGTGGACTTTCCTGCAGTCAGCATGACATTTCCTGGTCTTTATATTGTCCCCAGCACAAGGTGTGTAATGATCATGCTGTTTAATCAGCTTCTTGATATGTCAGGTGGATAGATTGTCTAGGTAAAGGAAAAATACTTACTAACAGGGATGTAAACACATTTGTGCTCAAATAAGCTTTTTGAGATAAGATATAAGCTTTTTGTGTTTTTTAAATTTCAGATCATGAAACATGGGACCAACACTTTTGCGTGTTGCGTTTTATATTTTTGTTTAGCATACATGTAATCTCTCAAACACAGCTGTTAGATTATATAGAAGACTTTTTCAATTAAAAATGTATAGATTTTCAAAATGGATTACTGAACTAACTTAATTACGTATTTTCTTTTCAATAGGATATATTAAACTCTACTCTAAATGTATTTTGTGATATTTAAGGGATTTTATAGATTTTATGGGGGCTTTATTTATTTATGGGTTTTCAGTGTTTCATTACTGACATACAGTGCATTCAAAAAGTATTCACAGTCTTTGACTTTTTCCACATGTTGTTGTGTAACAGACTGAATTTAAAATGGTTTAAATTGAGATAGTGTCACACTGGCCTACACACAATACCCCATACTGTCAAAGTGTAATTATGTTTGTAAACATTTTTACAAATTAACAAAAAAATTAAAATTAAACACTGGACTGTCTTGAGTACATAAGTATTCAATCCTTTTGTTGTGGCAAGCATAAATACAAGGGCACCTATTGATAGATGGGTAAAAACCAAATGAAAAGCAGACATTGAATATCCCTTTGAGCATGGTGAAGTTATTGATTACACTTTGGATGGTGTATTAATACACCCAGTCACTACAATGATACAGGTGTCCTTCCTAACTCAGTTGCCTGAGAGGAAGGAAACCGCTCAGGGATTTCACCATAAGCCCAATGGTAACTTAAAACCGTAAGCGTTGAATGGCTGCGACAGGACAAAACTGAGGATGGATCAACAACATTGTTTTTTTTAGGATAAAAGAAATGGAATAGAGGCTAGTTCAGTCTGCTTTCCACCAGACACTGGGAGACCAATTCACCCTTCAGCAGGACAATAACCTAAAGCACAAGGCCAAACTAACACTGGAGTTGCTTACCAATACCACATTCAGTGTTCTTGAGTGGCCTAGTTACAGTTTTGACTTAAATCGGCTTGAAAATCTATGGCAAGATTTGAAAATGGTTGTCTTGCAATGATCAACAACCAACTTGACACAAAGCGAGGTCCACACACAAATGGTTTGTCGAGATCAGTGTGGAAGAAATTGACTGGCCTGCACAGAGCCCTGACCTCAACCCCTTTGGACCCCTTTGGGATGAATTGGAACGCCGACTGCGAGCCAGGCCTAATCGCCAGACATCTGTGCCCGACCTCACTAATGCTCTTGTGGCTGAGTATTTTTATTTTATTGTATTTAACTTTATTTAACTAGGCAACTAGAAGCAAGTCCCTGCAGCAATGTTCCAGCATCTAGTGGAAAGCCATCCCAGAAGATTGGAGGCTGTTATAGAAGCAAGGGGGGAACAACTCCATATTAATGCTCATGATTTTGGAATGAGATGTTCGACAAGCAGGTGTCCACATACTTTTGGTCATGCAGTGTATCTTTCCTCATGCAACTTAATCTAACTTGATATGGTTTCATCTAAATAGATTAAAATGTCCACATGTATAATATCAACCAATAAGATACTTTTATCTTAGCAGTCTCATCTTTAGTATTTGTCCTATAATTGAAATCCATCCCTCTCACATTTCCATCAGATATTTCTAGTCAGAGAATGAATATATCATTCTTGTTCTAAAGAGAGCTGATTATCCCACGAGACTGTACTTGGATACTTTTGGTCATGTAGTGTATATTAGTTTTTAATTTTTCATTCATGTTTTGCAAATGTTACGATTTTTCTTCCACTCTGACATTACAGAGTAGTTTGTGTAGATCAGTGATCATCCCACCTTATTAACAACAACGTGTAAAAAAGTCAAGGGGTGTGAATACTTTCTGAAGGCACTGTAACTGGTTTTAATGTCTAGGAATGGTACCCATAGATTGTACCCTTTGGACCGCCATCATCAGCAGTGTGCAACGGCAGCCCGCAATTCGGGGTGCTCCTGCATGTGGACATTCCTGCACAATGGCGGTCAGTGCCGTTTATGACGAGGGAGACCTTTTTTTTTTTTTTTTTTACATGAGCATGGCCTTATTTCTAGTACAACATGTTGGATGACTGTCGTTCGTATTCCATTAACCCTGTTCAATATAACATCGATAGGTTTAGGCTACTACATGATACTTGAATTTTTCCTGTACCCATCATGAGGTTGCTACAACCTAGCTTATGAATGAAAGTTTACAACGTAGGTGCACACAGGCCGAGAGAGAAATTTGAGATGACAGACAGTGACACATTCAATGCAGCTTTGCACACTCTTGCCTACATTTAGTTTATCTAGGGTGTAATAATTAGTCCAAATGTTGCAAACGAGAATTTCTATTGGACAATTTCATTTTTATCCCTATTTTGTTTGCTTCCGTTTAAGAAACGTTTTTTCAACAATTGGCGGAATGAATACACACCTGATTACGCATAAAGACCGTTCACTTTCATAGCAGCCACGTTGTATTCCTTCTCTCCTCTATGCACTCTCCTCTCACCTTTTCCCTTCGTTTGTGGACTTCCATGAACAACTCATCAGCTGTATGTGACCAGGCGAAACCTTTCCAAGCCAAACCATGTCATAACCGCTACACACAGCCTACATCGTTGTCCCCATATTAGCTAAAGTAACGAGCTAGTCAACATAAACCTGCTACAATCATTCAGTAAAGTTAGTGTATAGTCAGTAAGCAGTTACACCAGCGGCCTCTGGTGGCAGTACATTAATAAAACCAAAAGCTTACCTTGACTTGGTAGAGTTCCAGTGTTGTGTTGGATAGACATAGCCAGCTAGCTAACATAGCATCCCGCTGTTTGAGCAGAGTGTCTGCGTAACCAAACGAGCCAGCTGCCTTTGCTAGCTAAATAAGTGAAAGTGATTTTTTTTTTACTCTCTTTCTCTCTCTTGCTTCTTTATTTTTGAAGAAATTAATTTGTTGAAAACTGTTCAACTACTGTCTTTCTCTCTTTGAGTCAACTACTCCCCACATTTTATGCACTGCAGGGCTAGCTAGCTGTAGCTTATGCGTTCACTACTAGATTCATTCTCTGATCCTTTGGTTGGGTGGACAACATGTCAGTTCATGCTGCAAGAGCTCTGATAGGTTGGAGGATGTCCTCCGGAACCTGTCATAATTACTGTGTAAGTCTATGGAAGGGGGTGAGAACCAAGAGCCTACTAGGTGTTGTATTGAAGTCAATGTACCAAGAAGAGGTTGGAAGCAAGCTGTCCCCCGGCTACACCATGGTGCTTCCCAGGAGTGCTGTTGGGGCTACTGTAGACCTTTATTGCAAAACAGTGTGTTTTAATCATTTATTTGGTGACATGAATATGTTTAGTATAGTTTTATCTAACTTTTTTAATGTTTTACAATTTTTATAAAATTCACTGAGGAGGATGGTTCTCCCCTTCCTCTGAGGAGCCTCCACTGTTCCTGCAGGAACTCCCCCCTCGAGCATCCCATGTTCTGCTAAGCAAATGCGCTAATTGTATAGTTTGATAAAGACCTTCAATAGGCTGATGATTGTATTATTACTGCTGTCTGGTCAATGCATATAATCCGATGTTTACTGCCTTTGCGCTTCAGAGGTCTGCATATTATGAAGATTACGGTAAGGAAATTGTGACTCAGGCACACCTCAATGCTTTTCTGGTTTGGAAGGTGTAGTCAATAGTTACCACAGCCACAAAGTCATAAACTCCGCCTATTTCTACAATGTATCTTAAAATGTGATTTAAAACCTAATGTTAACGACACTTTTAGTCTTTTGCCTAACCCTATCTTTAAATTAAGACCAAAAAGCACATTTGTGTTTACATGAATTACAATATATTTGGACTGTGTGGCTGTGGTAATTAGTGGAAGAGCATCAACCGGGTCCGCGCCACCAACATACGAAGGACAGCATCGACCTCGACCAGACATTCGCAACGCAGGCTTTAGTGGGACAGAAACATCGTAGAGCCAAAGATCGCGTATCCGTCGTCAGATTAACCTTTTCAGTTCTAATTGCCTCATCGTCTCGCACATTGCAGGTAAATTGCAATAACTTTGGTGAGTGTATGTGTGCGAAACAACCAATAAGCCTATTATCAGTGTTCCAGACAGACATTTTAAGACCCCGGCCCGAGACTACCATTGCACTACAGTAGTGTCGTCGCATAACGTGCTGCGGTAAATGGCTTCCTTTAGCATCATTTAGTGATGTCCGTTTTTAGTGCGTGTGCTATTTTTGATGATAGCCTCAGATATGGTCGCCCAGTAGGCTACATACAGTGCAGTGGCTGTGAAGATCAATGTCTCCCTCACTTTGCTGTGTTACTATGTTCTTGAAGGCTGTGGGCAGAATATAAAAGTAGCCTATATTACAGCAATATGTCAAGTCGTATACCATTACTTTGTCATATATTTGAAAGTTAATATCGAACTCATATTACTTAATGTATTTAAGTGCTTTTACATTTTATACCAGTACATCAACTTTAATGTAATTGAATATTGTTCAGATCTTTTAATAAATCAACCTTCTGTTTCTGATTGTCTGGGGTGATGCTCTTCTAGAGCCTTTGGAAACCTGGCTCAACAAGGACACAACTTCACCATGTCAGAAACCATTCAGAGAAAGACTGGCTTGGCCAACTCTGCTGAAGCCAAGAAAACAGAGCTCAGAATTAATGAGAAGAAATGCTGTAAGTACTGATAAGTCTCCCATAGAAAAATCTTCAATGCAGGAGAGCTGTGCACAGGCAGGGTCATGAGCAGGACGGGCATCAATTCCTCTGCAGTCTGCGTGATTGCCTCAGGTTGTTTTGACTGGCACAGAATGAGTCTGCAGGTGTTGTTTTGGCTTTATCTCTGAAAGCTGTCCCTATGCCTGACATTCAACACATGTAGCTGATGCACACATTCTCAAGCAAATGAGTTTGAAAGAAATACAAGTGCATCAATAATATTGTGAGAGATTAGTCTTCTCTGAAAATGATTCCTTTGGCATATCTTGGACAAATTATTCATTCTCTTTCCACATCATATTTGTATAATGCATATTATAGTGAAATATGATCATAATTAGCCCATATTCTGAACAGTATTCCTGTTGTGTCCGTAATTGATATGAGAATAGCAAACTATGGCTTGCCAGTGCACTTTGATCTATCCCTTTTCATCTGAGTATATAGTACATGGGAAATCAAGGACAATAAATGAATCCAGTGATGTTTGATCACACCAACCAGCCACTTTGATAGTTCAATTGTTTTGCCTTATCTACTGTATCTCATTTCATTGTCAGGGATGTGTATCATTTTGTAGGTATACTGTATAGACAGTATACAGTAGTATCTGATGTAGTACAATGTGAATACACTATATTATGTATGTCTGTCTGTCTTTTTGTTCAGCATGGGCATCCTACATGACAAACTCTCCCACAGTGATTGTAATGATCGGCCTACCTGCCAGGGGAAAGACCTACATGTCTAAGAAACTGACACGGTACCTCAACTGGATAGGGGTGCCAACCAAAGGTGAGTGGGGGAAGAGCCTCTCTACAACGTAACTTTTGAAGACATTAGACATGTCCATTTAAGTCTTCCATTATGACAGCCTATTGACTATTAACCCTCTGGTTTTTGAGAGATCTTTAAATAAGCACATGACTCAACTTTAAATCACAAGTGTATTGTGGCCTACGAAGTAAGGTACTTTCATTAGTTAGGCAACTGTCAAGTTTTAAAGCTCCTGAGAACTGAGACGCCCCATGTTGAAAAGGATCCTACTTTAAACCCGTCCCATTTCTATGAAAGGAGACAGTAGACCATGTAGACACTGATAAAAGCTAGTCATAACTCTATTGTTGATGCCATTTTGTTCGTTTTGTAGTGTTTAACTTGGGTGTCTACCGCCGAGAGGCCGTCAAAGCTTACAAGTCCTACGACTTCTTCAGGCACGACAACAAGGAAGCCATGGAAATAAGGAAGTAAGTTACATTTGTTTTGTTCATATGCATGAGTCATACTGAAAAAGCAGTCAGAACTGCGTTGTACACCTTAGTTCACATATGAGAGCCAAAGTTTTGTATAAATCGTCAAATGTTAGGAAGACCATCATTAATCAAGTATTGTGTCTCCATCAGCTTGGTCAGATCTGAGTCAATCTCATTACTCCAGCAGTATTCCAGGTTCTTTCATGCTTGATTTCACACATTTACTTTGCAGCGTTGGGTGCTGCGTCAATGGCTAATGTGTTTCTGAATCAACACGCTGTCTGCTGTGCAAGCAGTTATTCAGTGTACAAAATACTCATATTCTATTAACAGAATACAGTGCACTCAAAGTATTCAGACCCCTTCCTTTTTTCCACAATTTGCTATTTACTAATTTACAGCCTTATTCTAAAATTGATTTGAGGAAAAAATGTATTCAATGTATCAAATACCACATAAAACAAAGCAAAAACACGTTTTTAGATTTGTTTTGCAAATGTATTACAAATAAAAACAAAAATACCGTATTTACATAAGTATTCAGACCCTTTGCTATGAGACTAGCAATTGAGCTCAGATGCATCTTTTACCATTGATTATTCTTGAGATGTTTCTACAACTTGATTGGAGTCCACAAGGGGGGAAATACAATTGATTGGACATGATTTGGAAAGGCACACACCTGTCCATATAAGGTCCCACAGTTGACAGTGCATGTCAAAGCAAAGACCAAGCCATGAGGTCATAGGAGTTGCCCGTAGAGCTCAGAGACAGGATTGTGTATAGGCACATATCCAGGGAAGGGTACCAAAATAATTCTGCCGCATTGAAGGTCCTCAAGAACACAGTGGCCTCCATCATTCTTAAAAGGACAAAGTTTGGAACCACCAAGACTCTTCTTAGAGCTGACCACCAGGCCAAACTGAGCAATCGGGGGAGAAGGGCCTTGGTCAGGGCCTCGATGGTCACTCTGACAGAGCTCCAGAGTTCCTCTGTGGAGATGGAAGAACCTTCCAGAAGGACAAGCATCTCTGCAGCACTCCACCAATCAGGCCTTTATGGTAGAGTGGCTAGATGGAAGCCACTCCTCAGTAAAATGCACATGCCAGCCTGCTTGGAGTTTGCCAAAAGGCACCTAAAGGACTCTCAGACCATGAGAAACAATATTCTCTGGTCTGATAAAACCAAGATTGAACTCTTTGGACTGAATGGTGGTGGCAGCATCATGCTGTGGGGATGTTTTTCAGTGGCAGGGACTGTGAGACTTGTCATGATCGAGGGAAAGATGAACGGCACAAAGCACCGAGAGATCCTTGAAAACCTTCTACAGAGCGCACAGGACCTCAGACTGTGGCGAATGTTCACCTTCTAACAGGACAACGACGCTAAACACACAGCCAATACAACGCAGGAGTGGCTTCGGGACACGTCTCATTGTCCTTGAGTGGCCCAGCAGAGCCCGGACTTGTACCCAATCGAAACATCTCTGGAAAGACCTGAAAATAGCTGTGCAGCAACGCTCCCCAGCCAACATGACAAAGCTTGAGAGGATATGCAAAGAAGAATGGGAGGAACTCCCCAAATACAGCTGTGCCAAGCTTGTAGCGTCATACCCAAGAAGATTTGAGGCTGTAATCGCTGCCAAAGGTCCTTCAACAAAGTACTGAGTAATTGTGATGTTTTTTTAATTTATACATTTGCAAACATTTCTAAAAACCTGTTTTTCCTTTGTCATTATGGGGTATTGTGTGTAGATGAGGGGGGACCAATTCAATCCATTTTAGAATAAGGCTGTAACAAAATGTGGAAAAGGTCAAGGGGTCTGAATACTTTCCGAATGCTCTGTGTGTGTGTGTGTGCAGGATTCAAACTGAAATGTGCTTTGTTTTTCATAGTAATTTGTGATGGATTACTATTTTCCAACTAGCTGAACGTTTTCTAAGCACAAAAATGTATCCAGTATAATCACTGAATGAGGACGGCATCCAAATAGGCTCAGAAAGTGAATGTAGTTGTCTGTGTAGAGAATTGCCCTTTATGGACCTGTAAACGGCTTTACTGTTCTTGACATCACAGAATGCTGATCTAAAATATACTGCTGCTGCTGTCACTCTTCTGCTCGTATGAGCCTTGCAAAATGTTGAATCGGTATGTTCTGTCACTGTTCCATCAGTGTTACTATTCAGAAGAAAGATAGGCATACGGTAGATCACTCTGGTCTTCTGGCCCGCTTCCCTTACAATCAAACACGAAATGAGCAAATAAATGATACAGGGGCCGTTAAGATAACGTATAGTAGTTTGGATTGCATACCTGCCCCCTTTGCTGCAGACAACTGTAACTGTATTTCCCTCCTCTCCCACAGACAGTGTGCCCTGGTAGCCCTGGAGGATGTGAAGGGATATCTAACTGAAGAAGGTGGACAAATCGCTGTACGGCATTTGCTCTCATTTTGGTTCGTTTTTTGTCTGCTCAATATATTTGACATTTATCCACCAGTTTTGTGATGTTTGCTTTGCTTTGATTAGGTATTTGATGCAACAAACACAACAAGGGAGAGGAGAGACCTCATTCTTGATTTTGGGAAAGAGAATGCATTCAAGGTAACGTGCAATGTGCTAAATTGCCAAATATAGTTTTGTGTTTGAATTGTATCTCCATATAACATTACTGTATTATGGACCGGCATTTAATATTGAGATGAATCTGATAGTTTGTGGTCATGGGACTCTGCATCCAGCCCTGTGGTGAGACAGTATATTGTTGTAGTCTGAGCTATTTTCTTTCCAACAGGTGTTCTTTGTGGAGTCAGTGTGTGACGACCCAGAAGTCATTGCTGCTAATATTCTGGTATGTTCCGATTGTAATGCTTTACTATGACCCCACGCCACGGTCAAAACTATAACCTATTTATACATTGACTATATCCCTGCTATGTGACTGACGACTTTCATTGTTTCTTTGCCCACATTCTAATGTGTTATCTCTATACAGGAAGTGAAGGTATCCAGTCCAGACTACCCAGAGAGGCACAGAGAGAGAGTGATGGATGACTTTCTCAAACGCATAGAGTGCTATAAGGTTACATACCAACCTTTGGATCCCGATGATTATGACAAGTAAGAATGACCAAAGCATATAGTCTATCTCAGTGTTTTGCATTTGAATAGGAGTTTGCCAGGGGGGCTCCGTAGCCTTTTTTGGTTGGGGGGCCCCCCACCTCGTGGCAACAAAATATAGCGGCTCCCCCTCTTGATGGTGGAGAGATAAATGTACTATTTAAAGTTAATTTCCTACAATTCTACCCATTTTGCCTTGGGTGGAGATAATTGTTTGCAATTGTATAACACATTTAATCTAATTATACTCTTCTTTTTTTAATGGGGCAGAGAGAAAAACAGTGCAGTTTTAAAGCTAATACCCTGCAATTCTACACATTTTGCCATGATTTATGCCATGTTAATATATCTGAGTGGGAGTGACTAACAAATTCAATGAGTGCCCCCTGGCGGTCAGGGCACCTGGGCACGTGCCCTGCGTGGTATTTGGCCATGATTACTGCAAGTTTAGATTGCTGTCTATGTAACTGATGTGAAATGGCTAGCTAGTTAGCGGTGGTGGGCGCTAATAGCGTTTCAATCGGTGAGTCCTTGAAGTAGTGGTTCCCCTTCCTCTGCAAGGGTTTTTGTGGAGCGATGGGTAATGATGCTTCGTGGGTGACTGTTGTTGATGTGTGCAGAGGGTCCCTGGTTCGAGCCCGGGTATGGGCGAGGGGACGGACTAAAGTTATACTGTTACGTTGATGCTGTTGACCCGGATCACTGGTTGCTGTGGAAAAGGAGGAGGTCAAAAGGGGGGTGAGTGAAACCGATGTGAAATGGCTAGTTAGTTAGCGGTGGTGCGTGCTGATAGTGTTTCAATCGGTGACGTCACTCGCTCTGAGACCTTGAAGTAGTGGTTCCCCTTGCTCTGCAAGGGCCGCAGCTTTTGTGTAGTGATGGGTAACGATGCTTCGTGGGTGACTGTTGTCTGTGTGCAGAGGGTCCCTGGTTCGAGCCCGGGTATGGGCGAAGGGACGGACGTAAAGTTATACTGTTACATCTACATGAGTGACGTAAGAGAGAAACTGCTGATGCATAACCAATTTTATATATTTCACCTGGTGTTTTTCTATAATTTCTCTCAGTTGAAACCACAACTGAGTTGTTTTATTTTTTTGAGTCAGGGCCCCCTAGCGGCCGGGCCCCTAAGCGGCCGCTTGCCTCAATTAGAGGCAAGAACTGTTAATACGGATCATTTGTTATTCCTAGTAGGCGTTAACATTAATTCTCTAGAATTCCTGTAAATTTGCTGCAACAGTTCAGATGTAAGCCGCCAGGTGGATACAGAATACAGACAATTGTGTTACTGTGTATCCCGTAGGGACCTATCCTTCATCAAGGTGGAGAATGTGGGCCGGCGCTTCCTGGTGAACCGGGTACAGGACTACATCCAGAGTAAGATAGTGTACTACCTCATGAACATCCAAGTGCACTCTCACTCCCTCTACCTGTGCCGGCATGGAGAGAGCAATCACAACATGGAGGGCCGTATCGGAGGTGACTCGGAGCTCTCCCCAGGAGGAAAACAGGTATGTGTCCTGTCTGCCATAACGGTTAGGCCCGTTCTGGAGAACAGTCAGCATGACACTGACCCCTGTATTTGAGTCAGTGGACCCTACCAGTTTCTATTTGGATTTAGTTACAGCTAATGGAAAATACTAATTAAAGCTCCTGTACTTTGAATTTGAGTAAACACTGGTAATCTGATCATGTAATTATGATGTACTCTTAGTTAATAGCATGTTTACGACCATGTACAGTAAATCGTACCCTGATGGATGGGCTTGTTATTGAAACTAATCTCTCTTCACTAGTTTTACTGTATCTTTCTCATTTGCCCCCTCTGGTCCAGTTTGCTTATGCCTTGCACAGCTTCATTGAGGAGCACAAACTGTCTGACTTGAAGGTATGGACTAGCCAGCTGAGACGCACCATCCAGACTGCTGAGGAGCTGATTGTGCCCTACGAACAGTGGAAGATCCTCAATGAGATTGATGCTGTCAGTGCTGACTTCACCTCTGATCTCTCACTTATCACTGGTCTAACATAATTAATACCATGGGGGTTTAATTTAGGTAGACACCTTTTGTGATGAAAACGAACTTGTTCTGTGATAAAGGACTTGTAATATTCCATGTTTGTATAATAATAATGAATGATTTATCATTACCTGTCAACTCAACTGACAAGGCACATTTTCCAGAGTTTTCTCTTTCCTGTCTGTTAGGGTGTGTGTGAGGAGATGACCTATGATATGATCCAGAAATCCTTCCCAGAGGAGTTTGCCCTGAGGGACCAGGACAAGTACCACTACCGCTACCCAGGGGGAGAGGTAAAGTCCTACCCTCTTACCACTTTTCTGGGGCCCTGTTCCTGCCAGGGAGAGGAATCACTAAGGCTCAGTGTGTCCCCTCTCCCTCCCTGTAGTCCTACCAGGACCTGGTGCAGCGGTTAGAGCCTGTCATCATGGAGCTAGAGAGACAGGGCAACGTGCTGGTTATCTGTCACCAGGCTGTCATGCGCTGCCTGCTGGCCTACTTCTTGGATAAGAGTGCAGGTGGGTGAGCACACACCGCACAGTACACTTTTACTGACAGTTTCACAAACACCAGAGGTAATGACACTTTATTTTGTCTTTCATAGATGACCTGCCCTACCTGAAATGTCCACTGCACACAGTGCTCAAACTCACTCCTGTTGCGTATGGTAAGTCTTTGTGTTCATTAGACTAAATGCTGAACAAATTGTTCTGACAATTATTTTATGCATGTTCACATCTGAGTTCCTGTTCCTCTATCACCACGTGTCGTTTGTATTGCAATTAGGAACGGGTCACATCAATTTCTCTGCAACTTTCCCCAGGCTGTAAAGTGGAAATGTTTTATCTTAATGTGAAGGCAGTGAACACACATCGCGACCGACCACTTGTGAGTAACATTGCACGTTATCCTCAGTGGCAAGGCTCTGCTCTGTTCTGCTCACATATCACATGCTTCACTGAACATCTTTTTGGTTATTTTTCCTCTTTAACCAAACTAGCTCAAGCTACAGTATGTCTGGTTAAATGAGTAGTTAGTGTGACTTTATATTTAACTTGGGAGGCAGTTATAACTGATCATATTTCCCTGCTTGCAAACACCACCACCAATGCTCTGGTCCCCTTTAATAACTGACTTGTATTGATTGGTATACAACACAGTGTGGTGCAAAGGACAACAGTCTTTGCACCATAACCTTTGCCCCCTGAAGTTGCTTTTAGATTGTCTTTTTTTTGCAGAATCACCTTTTTCTTGTCTAATAGCATTTTTTTTTTCTTGTGTGTGTGGTGGTTGGTCAAGGAAAACTATCGTTTGATTGCTGTGTTTTGGGGAATTGTCCCAGTAACGTTGGGTGTGCCCGGGTCTCTTTCTTTAATGCACCTGGTGTTTCCCCATCTCCAACCAGGATAATGTCCCGAGGGACCCAGCTCCCATGCTGCTCCGACGGAATAGTTATACCCCCCTGTCCAGTCTCGACCAGTTCAAGCGGCCCAGGCTCTACAGTGCCGGCAACCGGCCCTGGCTCCCTGAGATGCCAGAGGGGATGCTGCAGCAAAGCCAAGTTAGTGTCAAAAATTGGCACCCACTTAATGAATCACTCTTAATTCAACTCGGTCACCTCCCTCTTCCCACCTGCCACCCTCACCCCAAGCCAATCCCTCTTTATCCTTAGCATCCCCTCACCCTTAAATCCCTTTGATAATCCAGACATGTTGTGGTCTTGTTGGTGGCTTCTCCTCTTTATATTATGTCTGTCTCTCCTCCAACATCAGCTGTTTGTCTTGCATGGTCTCCCCTTGTCTTCATAGGCTGTATGTCTCCAGCTTGAATATGCATAGCACTATTCCTATCCCAAACAAACTGCACCTCTTATACTCATTTACGTCTTCTGAATATCATTCCAGAAGATACACAGTTAAAACGTCTTCCAGTAAGCAGGTGTTATACATTAGTCAGTTAAATCCAGCTGGTGATCCTAGGAGAAGCATGCTCTGTACAACAATTAGCTTCAGAGCTCAATACCACACAAGGACAGTAAATATAGACATGTTGATGTTTTGAAATGCATATTCAACGTTTCTTGTTGTGGTGCAAGTGTGTTGGTTCAATTTGGTTTGTTGTGAGTTCAGTACTATAGCTAGTCCCCCCATTTGTGTCTCTTCCTTTTGTCCCTTCCTGTCTGTCTGTCATTACAGCCTCGTATAGGAAGCTGTTTTCTGTGAGTATTTTAGATATATTCCTGCAGAAGGTTTCTGTTTAAGCAATAGGGCCCAAGGGGGTGTGGTATATGGCCAATATACCACAGTTAAGGGCTGTTCTTAAGTACGACGCAACGTAGAGTGCCTGGATATATCACTTAGCCATATATCACAAACCCCAGAGGTGCCTTATTGCTATTATAAACTGGGTAGCAACATAATTATAACAGTAGACAAGTCATTTTGCTTCTACGCATGGTATATTGTCTGATATACCACAGCTTTTAGCCAATCAGCATTCAGGGTGCTAATTACCCAGTTTATAATTTCATTTATTCACATGAGACTAATCTCAAACAATGGATTATGTATCATCTTTAAATAATATTGGCATATGATGAGATGCTGTATCAAAATGTTCAGTTACTGATAGTACTAATAATTTTGTTCCCTCTCTGTAGTATAATGATGATGGTGTATCATGAGAGATTTTCCCAAGCAGAGATCTCTGTGCGTTGGTTTTTCTGAAGCAAACCTCTAGTAGTAATGGAAGACCTGTCTTTTTTTTTTAAGTCAATGATTAATCAGACTGCTCTGAAACGCGTTAAAATAGTGATAGAAAAGAGACCAGGAATATTATATGAGTCATGTCTGTTCTGTTTGAAGGACTCCCTGTGTGAAGGAGTCGACTATGACAGCCCAGAAACTAGTGGCTGTTTCCGCTTCTGAGTGACTACGAAGTCACCTTCATGTTCAGCTGGTGCCTCAGTTTCTCCCTGTGACCTGAAGCTCATCATCATCCCCTCCTCCATTTCTCTGCATGCCAAACCTCTGGAACAACTGGTGGAATACTGTAACCAAATAAAAGCAGTTGTAGAAACATCTCACGGATGATCATTGGAAACAGGATGCACCTGAGCTCAATTTCGATTCTCATAGCAAAGGGTCTGAATACTTATGTAAATAAGGTGTTTCAACCTGTTTTCGCTTTGTCATTATGGGGTATTGTGTGTAGATTGCTGAGGATAATTTATTTATTTAATTCATTTTAGAATAAGGCTGTAACGTAACAAAATGTGGGAAAAAATCTAGTGGGCTGAATAATTTCCGATGGTACTGTGAGGGCGGCAGGGTAGCCTAGTGGTTAGAGCGTTGGACTAGTAACCGGAAGGTTGTGAGTTCAAACCCCTGAGCTGACAAGGTACGAATCTGTCGTTCTGCCCCTGAACAGGCAGTTAACCCACCCAGGCCGTCATTGAAAATAAGAATGTGTTCTTAACTGACTTTCCTGGTTAAATAAAGGTCAAATTAAATTAAAACATGTTTTTTAAAAATATATATATTATATATAATTTTAGATTAGAAGTTAGTCCAGTGCTCTTTAAAAATTAAATGATTGTATACTGAAATGGTCACATTTCTTAATGTTGCAAGTTATTTCCTGTGCCTTTTGGGGCATGCTGCATAATAAATATGTGTATCATCATACACATGAAGGTTCCAAATAAATGTCAAGAGGTGTGACTATATATTTGATAGTTTTCCACGGATGGCCTGCTCTGCTCAAGAATGTACTGTATTCAATACACGGCTGTGTGAATTTTAACATGCCAAATGTTGCCTGTTGATATGGACTTCATTGCATCAATCAGCTAGTTTAGCATTGTTGAATTGTATTTAAGATGTTTCTCCAGTAATTGTATTAAAGAATCAATGAAGATATAAAACAGATGTAATTGTTCTCTCCTTTTTGTGTGTGAGTTTTGGGGAAGGAGGTATCAGGTTTCAAGTTCATTCCCTACTCTTTGTAGGTATTCTGCCCTTGAGTTGCGTTCCCAGACAGATAGCTAACAACTAAGTCTTCAATAAAACTCCCAAGGCGTGACTTGACTTTTCTTGAATTAATATATTGAAACGTTTATGTTGTGAAACTGCAAAATACAGAAAAGAATATACTTTAGTGTTCAATTCACACCGACATACTGTAGATGTACATTAAACATTTGAAGTTTCATAAATACAAAGCACGCGCTAAGGTACCATGCATCTGGCATGATGCCAAACCATATAGCTAATTGTTAACCATATGGTAATTGCTCCTTTCATTACTCTAATAATGTATAACCATATATGTAGAATAACAAAGCATATTACACTAAAAACAGTAACAAAACTACAGTATTGTATATTTTACAATTCGTTTGCATGAAGCATTAGCAAAGTAATACAGCTAACGACATACACAAAAGGCATTGCAATTTGTGAGTAAATGCAACCAACATTGATATGTAAGAAACTCTCAATAACAAGATTATCATCATTAGCTAAATGCTTGAATCGAACTTACAAACAAATATTTTTCTAAGGCTGAATGAAGCGTGACAAGAAATAACTACATTGAAAGACCTGCACCGTAGCGTTGTTTGTAGCTGCTTCTATGCGTGCAAAACAAATTCTGAACTTCCCGTTTGCGTTGTCTTTCTAAGTACCAGAAAGCGCCACTAGGGGGCAAATAACACCATTGAACACAATGAAAATCCAATTTAACCATTGTAATAAAATAATCTGTTACCTTCTAACAGGATGGCAGCACACTCCCCGCCTGGTATAATGAAATTGTGCCACTATTAAATAAAACAAATCAATAAACAAATAATGTCCTTTCTATTTTAATCTTTTGTCTCTAGGATGCTTCAGAAAGAAGAACAACAATCTCTGAGATTGGTCTCAGAAACACCTTAGCAGCTCCTTGCTTGACAATTTTTAGTTCTACTTTCCTAACCTTTTTGTCAGTACTGGGAAAGGTTTTGACCACAAGCCCGACTGGCCAGTCATTTCTGTGTGCCTGACTGTCTTTCAATAAGACAACATCTCCCACTTTTACATTTGGCTTTTCTGCTGTCCATTTTCTGCGTCGCTGCAGCGTTGTCAGGTACTCCTGTCTCCACCTTTTCCAAAAGGTGTCAGCGAGACACTGGACTTGCTTCCACTGTTTTCCTTTTTCAATGCATTTGAATTCCTCTCTGAAGGCTTCATGTTGCACACAGTGAATGATTGCTGTTTTGGCTTGTGACAACTCACTTGTACCGCATGGTTTATTACAGTCATGCCAGCCTCTGCAGCTGGTGTTGTCTGCACCTTCATGGAAGGATCTTGCAACATGAATTAGTCGTGCTGTGGCTCGATTGAGAGTTTTCCAGCTTGAGAACCTCTCAAAGCGATGAGAGCCGAGTTGAGCTCCAGAAACTTTAGAGGCAAAGACAGTGACGTCTGGTCGAATCTCTGCATCTGTGTGAGGCTCTACAAGGTCAAAATTGATGTTCTCAGGCTTACTCGAGCTTGTTTGGGTCAGGAACGGTGGACCTGAGAACCAACTAGTGTGTTTTAAGAGCGCAGCAAGTATGGGCCTGGTTGCATGGTCTGCTGGATTGCTATCAGTGTTTATATAGCACCACTGATCTGGATGGGTTGACTTCCTGATGCGAGTTATCCTATTGGCAACATAAACATAGAATCTTTTGGTGACATTGTGGATGTAACCGAGAACTATCTTACTGTCTGTGTAGAACTTGGCTGCATGTATATCAATGTCAATTTCGTCTTTGATCAGTTCATACATCTCAACAGCTAGCAAAGCCGCACACAGTTCTAGGCGTGGGATAGTGTGGGCCGGACGAGGGGCCAATTTTGATTTCCCCATGACAAATCCAACATGGCATTGACCTTCCGAGTCAATAACTCTCAGGTAGGCTACCGCTCCTATGGCTACTGTAGAGGCATCCGAGAAGATGTGTAGCTCTCTTCTTTGAGTGGTAGACAAGGAGACTGGGATGTAGGTCCGCTGTATATTCATATGTTCCAACTCCATCAAAGATTCCTTCCACATTTTCCATTCCTCTTCTTTTCCTGTGGGAAGAGGGGCATCCCACTCACTCTGATCAGAAGAGAGTTCTCTGATTAAGGCTTTACCTTGCATTGTTATTGGAGCCACGAACCCAAGGGGGTCATAAAGACTATTCACTGTGGACAGGATGCCTCTCCGCGTAAAAGGCTTCTCATTGTGGGACACCTGGAATGAGAAGCTGTCTGTTTCCAGGTTCCAAGAAAGTCCCAGACTCCGTTGAAAGGGGAGAGGATCCATTCCTAGGTCCAGATCTTTTAAGTCTTTCGCGCGGTCCTCCATAGGGAAGGCTTCCATAACTGTTTTGCTATTGGATGCAATCTTGTGTAGTTTCATGTTGGACTCCGCTAACATTGCTTGTGTTTTTCTTAGAATGTTGACAGCTTCTTCTGTACTAGCTACTGATGTCAGACCATCATCGACGTAGAAGTTCCTCACTACATATTGCTTGGGTTCTGACCCGTGTTCCTTCTCACCCTGTAGCGCTGCTCGTCTCATGCAGTTAATTACCTTAAGTAATCTCTGTGATCCTCACGTACACCAAAACAGTAAAACATTTGTTGCACATCTGCTGTTAGTGCAATGCAATCCTTGCGGAAACGCATTAGGACACCCAAGAGTGTGTTGTTTAAGTCTGGACCACTGAGCAGAACATCGTTAAGTGACACGCCTTGACACAGGATGGCAGCACAGTAGGGCTCAAGATAACTATCAAGCACTACACACAAAACTCATGTCATGTCACTTCAAATACATTATCAGAATATTAACTATATGAGGCTTTAGTATTTCACTGTACTTTGTATTTGACAGATGTATGTACTTGACATACAGACTGTACAGACAGTGAGTCACGTGGCCATGGCTTGCTATATAAAGCAGGCAGACAGGCATCGGGGCATACAGTTACTTTTCGATCGAACTTTAGAATGTTCAAAATTAGTGACCTAGGCAATTTTGAGTGTCGGTGCCAGGCGTCCAGGTTCCAGTATCTCAGAAACGACCGGCCTGCTGGGCTTTTCACGCATGACAGTGTCTAGGGTTTGCCGAGAATATTGTGACAAACAAAAAACATCCAGTCAGCAGCAGTCCTGTGGGCGAAAACGGCTTGATGAGAGAGGTCGAAGAAGAACGCTAACAGCGGGCTGCAAATAGGCAAATAACATCTCAGTACAACAGTGCTTTGCAGAATGGAATCTCAGAATGCACAACTCGTTGGTCCATCTCACAGATGGGCTATTGCTGCAAATCAAATAACATTTTATTTGTCACATGCACAGAGTACAACAGGTGTAGTTTAATGGTAGACCTTACCGTTAAATGCTTACTTACAAGCCCTTAACCAACAACGTAGTTCAAGAAGTAGACTTAAGAAAATATTTAATAAATAAACTAAAGTCCAAAAATAAAATTAAAAAGTAACAAAGTTACATAACAATAATGAGGCTATATAAATGGGGTACCGGTACCGAGTCAATGTGTGTGGGTACAGGTTCGTCGAGGTAATTTGTAAAGTGACTATGCATATATAATAAACAGCGAGTAGCAGCAGTGTAATAACAAAGGGGGTGGGGGTCAATGTAAATAGTCTGGGTGGCTATTTGATTAATTGTTCAGCAGTCTTATGGCTTGGGGGTAGAAGCTGTTAAGGACACTTTTGGTCCAAGACTTGGCACTACTGTACCACTTGCCATGCGGTATCAGAGAGAACAGTCTATGACTTGGGTGACTGGAGTCATTGACAATTTTTTGGGGCTTTCCTCTGACACCTCCAGGTCTATAGGTCCTGAATGTCAGGAAGCTTGGCCCCAGGATGTACTGGGAGATACGCACTACCCTCTGTAGCACCTTACGGTCAGATGCCGAGCAGTTGCCATACCAGGCGTGATGCAACCGGTCAGGATGGTTCATCTGTTTGAAACATGTTGGTATTACAGACTCGGTCAGGGAGGGGTTGAAAATTTAATTGAAGACACTTGCCAGTTGGTCCGTGCATGCTTTGAGTACACGTCCTGGTAATCCGTCTGGACCCGCAGCTTTGTGAATGTATACCTGTTTAAAGGTCTTGCTCACATCGGCTACAGAGAATGTGATCACTCAGTCGTCCGGAACAGTTGGTGCTCTCATGCATGCTTTACTGTTTCTTGCCTTGAAGCTAGCATGAAAGGCATTTAGCTCGTCTGGTAGGCTCGCTTCACTGGGCAGCTCGTGGCTCAGTTTCCCTTTGTAGTCCGTAAAAATGTTCAAGCCCTGCCACATCCAACAAGTGTCAGAGCCGGTGTAGTAGAATTCAATCTTAGTCCTGTATTGACACTTTGCCTGTTTGATGGTTCGTCTGCGGTCATAGCGAGATTTCTAATAAGCGTACGGATTAGTGTGCCGCTCCTTGAAAGCGGCAGCTCTAGCCTTTAGCTCGGTGCGGATTTACCTGTAATCCATGATGACCAGTCCTATCAGCTAAAAACAAGAAGTAGTTCCAGTGGGCACGCAATCGAGGAGTGGAAAAACATTGCCTGGTCCGACCAATCCTGGTTCATGATGCATAACACTGATGGTAGAGTCAGGATTTGTCTTAAACAGCAGGAGCCCATGGCCCCATCCTGCCTAGTGTCAATGGTACAGGCTGTGGCGATGGTCTAATGGTATGTGGAATGTTTTCCTGGCACATGTTAGGTCCCTTGATACTAATTGTGCAACATTACTATTCCTTGAAAAACTCAGGCTGTTCTGGAGGCGAAGGGGGTTCCGACCTGGTACTAGATGGGTGTACCTAATAAACTGTCACAGTTAACATTTATTTTTAAAAGAGACTTGGTATCATAGCTGGATCCATCCACAATTTCCACAATGGAAACAAGTCTCTGATTTTGAAGTGATATCCCTGTCACGTTTTAGAAATGTTAAACTGTGTGAATACTTTTTTCTCACTAATTGGTCTTATGATGAATCAGATCATCTCTGAAAAATTGAAAAGATCTGATATGATTGTTCAAAAGACTAATTAGTGGAACAAATATCAGAATTGGTCTGCCTGTGTTATCGCAGCCTGTGTGTTCTCAATGTCAACACAACTAAAGAGCTGATCGTGGACTTCAGGAGACAACAGAGAGAGCACGCCCCCAATGGGGCTGCAGTGGAGAAGATGAAACTTTCCTCGACGTACGAATCACTAACAATCTGAAATGGAACAGAGTCTTATCAACCGCAAGAGGCTGAAGACATTTGGCTTGGTCCCTGGACCCTCACTTGCTTCTACAGGACCACCATTGAGAGCATTCTGTGAGGCTGTATCACTGCCTGATATGGCAACTGCACTGTCCGCAACGGCAGGGCTCTCCAGAGGGTGGTGCGGTCTGCCCAACGCATCCCCGGGGGCACACTGCATGCTCTCCAGGACATCTACAACACCCGGTGTCACAGAAAGGCCAAGAAGATCATCAAGGGCCTCAGCCACCCAAGCCACAGCCTGTTTACCCCGCTACCATTGAGAAGGCGAAGTCAGTATGGATGCATCAAAGCTGGGACTGAGAGACTGAAAAACAGCTTCCATCTCAAGGACATCAGACTGTTAAATAGTTACCACTAGCCGGCCTCCGCCCAGTATCATGCCCTGAACTTTAGTCACTGTCACTAGCCAGCTACCACCCAGTTACTCAACCCTGCACCTTCGAAGCTGCTGCCCTATGAACAAAGTCATGGAATACTTTAATAATGGAACACTGGTGACTTTAGTAATGTCTACATACTGTTTTACCCACTTAATATGTACTGTATGTACTGTATATTCAGATTTCTAGTCGAGGCCTATCCTATTTAACTATTGCTGTATACTATTCTACTCTACGTATTCTTCAGATATACTACATATTCTATCCATATACTGTCTATAATGTCTATAAATCCCATCATATACTGTGTATATATACAGTACCAGTCAAAAGTTTGGACACATCTACTAATTCAAGTTTTTTTTTTTGTACATTGTAGAATAATAGTGAAGACATCAAAACCATGAAATAACACATATGGAATCATTTAGTAACCAAAAAGTGTTAAACAAATCCAAATATAATTTATATTTGAGATTCTTCAAAGTAGCCAGCCTTTTCCTTAATGACAGCTTCACACACTCTTGGCATTCTCTCAACCAGCTTCACCTGGAATGCTTTCCCAACAGTCTTGAAGGAGTTCCCACATATGTACTTGTTGGCTGCCTTACCTTCACTCTGCGGTTCAACTCATCCCAAACCATCTCAATTGGGTTGAGGTCAGGTGATTGTGGAGGCCAGGTCATCTGATACAGCACTCCATCACTCTCGTTCTTGGTCAAATAGCCCTTACAGAGCCTGGAGGTGTTTTGGATCATCATCCTGTTGAAAAACAAATGATAGTCCCACTAAGTGCAAACCAGATGGGATGGCGTATTGCTGCAGAATGCTGTGGTAGCCATGCTAGTTAAGTGTGCCTTGAATTCTAATTAAATCACAGACCGTGTAACCAGCAAAGCACCCCCACACCATCACAACTAATTCTCCATGATTTACAGTGGGAACTACACATGCGGAGATCATCTGTTCACCTACTCTGTCTCACAAAGACATGGCGGTTGGAACCAAAAATCTCAAATTTGGACTCATCAGACCAAAGGAAAGATTTCCACCAGTTTAATGTCTATTGATCGTGTCTCTTGGCCCAAGCAAGTCTCTTCTTATTATTGGTGTCCTTTAGTAGTTTTTTTTGCAGAAATTCACGCAGTCTCGTCTGAACAGTTGATGTTGAGATGTGTCTGTTACTTGAACTCTGTGAAGCATTTATTTGGGCTGCAATCTGAGGTGCAGTTAAACTAATGAATTCATCCTCTGCAGCAGAGGTAACTCTGGGTTTTACTTTCCTGTGGCGGTCCTCATGAGAACCAGTTTCATCATATCGCTTGATGGTTTTTGCGACTGCAATTGAAGAAACTTTCAAAGTTCTTGAAATGTTTCTGTATTGACTGACCTTCTTAAAGTAATGATGGACTGTAATTTCTCTTTGCTTATTTGAGCTGTTCTTGCCATAATATGGACTTGGTATTTTACCAAATAGGGCTATCTTCCGTATACCACCATTACCTTCTATATTTCTTAATTCCATTATTTTACTTTTTAGATTTGTGTGTATTGTTGTGTGCTGTTAGATATGACTACACTGTTGGAGCTAGAAGCACAAGCATGTCCCTACTTCCGCAACAACATCTACTAAATACTGTATGTATGTGTATGCGTCCAATAGGATTTGATTTGATTTTTAATTGATAATAAAATGAATCAATCATCTCTTCATGCCAAAAGAAAACAAGCTTGTGTATACGTCATATTTGTGTAGAGAAACAACGTTACGAACGACGCAGATGTGACGTTGTACACATTAGAGACTGTCATTGGATATTGATTGTTCGCGCCGCCGCAGGGTAACACTTTTCATCAGGTAAGCAACTAAATAAAGGTCCAATTATTAATTAAACAGGTTCATTACGTAGCATTGGTATCTATGAAGCTAGTTATGTAAAGCAAGGCTGCAATGTCGTTAGTTAGTGTAAAGTACCATATTTATATATTTCTTAATTCCATTAGTTTACTTTTAGATATGTGTGTATTGTTGTGAGTTGTAGATATTTCACTGTTGAAGCTAGGAACACAAGCATTTCGCTACACCCGCAATAACATCTGATAAATATATGTGACCAATACAATTTGATTTGAACAGTTTAGCCAGCTAGCTTAGTAACGTTAGCTGTTTATGGTAGCTAGTTGTCAAGCTAGCTAGCTAACTACCAATCAGTTCATCAATGATATTGCTCATTCATAAATATCTGTGCTTGTGTGTAGCTAGACAGTTTGAGTTTACCATTTTAATTGAAGCCAGATAGCCAGCTCGTCTAGTATTGTAGCTAGCAGAAGAAGAAGGTGTCCATAACATGCTAGCTAGCTAGCTAGCTAACTTGCTAACTGGTGACTGCTGCTAAAACAGAAATACTCTTGGGAGTGGCAGGACAAAGAAATTGTTGCAGTCAGTTGTTTTGCTCTCACTGCTGTGATCAGCAGTTTAGCCACTTGTTTAGCTCCACCAAAGTGTCATCAGCATGGTGTGATCTGAAACAAATAACTTTTTCATTAGAAATGTAAGTAAGTCTAGCTTTAAGGTTCCTTGGCCTGAATAAACTAGCATACACTTCACAGGCTTGTAGGTGGCTAACAACTGAAGATGATCCCTTGTTGAATGGTGTTTTTTCCTCCCACAGTTTAAGGACCCCCAGGATGTTGCGTTTGCGTTGTAAGACCAAAAATGGGAGCCACATAATGCAGGGCCTGACCCACCAGTCCAGTGTGCAGGAGCTGAAGAGCAAGGTAGAGGAGCTGACTGGTATTCCCTGTGATGTACAGAAGCTCATGGTTGGCTACCCTCCCTCCAGCTTGGACCTCCGAAACAGAGATGCTCACCTAAGGGACTACCCTATCAAATCAGGTAGGCTATGGTGTCTCTTCTTACTTGAATAAATCAAATGTTCCTTTCACACAGCTGGATAGACTTCACCCTGCTATGTTATGGCTGCATTTGATTTTTTTTTAAATGACACATTTGTTGCAGGAGACACTCTCATTGTTGAGGAGGAGAAGAACAAGATGAAGACCCAGACCACAAATTCAGCTGTAACCAAGGGACCCCGTCTGGAGTTTCCCCCGGTGCTGGCCAGACGGGTCGTTCCAGCAGACAACTCCTGCCTGTTCACCAGTGTCTCCTACGTGGTAGAGGGAGGGGTATACGACCCAGCTTGTGCCCCCGAGATGCGAGGCCTCATCACCCAGATTGTGTCCAGCAACCCCATGGCTTACTCTGAGGCGGTGTTGGGAAAGACCAACGAGGAGTACTGCACCTGGATCAGACGTGACGACACCTGGGGTGGAGCCATCGAGGTGTCCATCCTGTCTAAGTTCCACCAATGTGAGATCTGTGTAGTGGACACGCAGACTGTGCGTGTGGATCGATTTGGTGAGGATGCTGGCTACCACAAACGCGTGCTGCTCATCTACGACGGCATCCACTACGACCCACTGCAAAAGGAGACGCCCGGCTCCGACGCTCCACCCCAGACCATCTTCTCCACCACAGACGACATCATCCTGGCCCAGGCCCTGGAGCTGGCGGATGAGGCGCGAAGGAAGCGGCAGTTTACAGACGTCAACCGCTTTGCCCTGCGCTGCCTGGTGTGTCAGACAGGCCTAGTAGGACAGAAGGAGGCCCGGGAACATGCCAAGGAGACAGGCCATGCCAACTTTGGAGAGGTGTGAGTCAGAGCACTTCCTCACAACCACCACAAACCCCCATATCTTACAACGCTGTGTGTCTGTATGATCCTCTACCTCACTTGATCCAGCATCAGACACTGTGTTCAGTCTTACCTGTTCAGTATTACAACTACAGCTGTCAGCTCACAGGCTACTTTACTGCAAGGTTATGAGCTCATGAAAAATATTCTGTACAATTGTTTTGGGGACATTTTTAGTCTCACCCAGTACACAGTGGGTGATTGTTCGTTGAAGTGTTGTTGCTCAGCAATGTAGCATGTGTTCAGTTTGTCGACACTAATGGAGCAGAAAGCTTTCTTAACAGAACTGGAGATGCCTGAAAATGCCTTACTTTGACAGTTGACTTGTGGCATAAAAGGTTTAGTATGGCTAGACTCTTCAGTACTACCACAGAAATCAGAAATCTTTTTCTGGGGCCATTGTGGCATGATACACGTTTGGTTTTACACATCAATAACAATATTAATTTAAAAGGTTTTGTTTGTAGATGCCTCACCAGTACAGTAACGGCAAAAGATCAAATATAAACCCAGTTACTTGGTAGAAAAGGTGTTTTTTCGTTGTTTTACAGTGGCAATGACTTTAATATTAGATAATAGCGGAGTTTAGCTAGATTCCTTATAGGTCAATACAACCCTAAATTCTTCAATGGTGCTGTGACAAGCTTATTTTCCAAATGTAGGCTATTGCTGAATTAGTTATTTTATACAGTGTGAGGTGTCTGCATCTTGGTGTGAAACATAAATATTTAATGCAATTATTATTATGCCATGGCACTCTGCCATTAAAAGGCCTTGGCATTACCTATAGTGAGATTGGTTTTTCTTAATTTTTTGTGTATTTTATATGGTGTAATTCTTTTTAATGAACATAACATTTGAATTGTTGTATTTTGGAGCTTTTAATCTTGAAATTGATAGATGAATAGACTTTATGATGTATAATGTAAATCTAAGGGATGAATCTTACATTTGCAGTTCAGGTAATGTCTACACAATGTGCTTTGCATCTCAACATTCACTTCATGATCGTGTTTTTTGCTTTTATCCCCCATTACCCTCACTCATATTGTTGGACTATTGTGACGACCACCAAGTGTTGTCATGTTGAACTATGTATGTTAAATCTAAATGCATGTCAGAGGAAGACTGTGACTCTTTATTATACTTTCACCAATGAAAGCCACCACGGCCTTGCTCTTACCTGGAAACCCGATGTTGAATTGCATTGAATTCTACGTTGGGCAGAAATGACTGTTTTAATCAGGAATGTTTCTTCCCACGACCTCTACCAGCCAGAATGTTGAATAAAATTATATTTTTACATACTTTACTGGTTGTCCATGCGGTTGGTCCTTTTGGCGGCAGCAATGTGAGGCTATATTCCACAGTAAAGTATAATTACATAAACTTTTCAAAGCACTGGTAGTGGGTTCAGATTTCTATCACCTGAAGCATGCGCACAAAATAAAAATGCCTGTACAAGATGCATGCATACTTGCCAAGCTCATGCATGTGTTTACATGGTTCTGTGCATGCTTCAGGTGATAGATATCTGAACTCACTACCAGTGCTTTGAAAAGCTTATGTAATAATACAGTCCTGTGGATATATATTGTCTCACATTCCTACCACCAAAGAACAAATCGCACCGACAACCGGTAAAGTACGTTAAAATATCATTTTATTCAACATTCTGGCTTGTAGATGTCGTGACAGGAAACTTTCTGATTCAAATGCTCATTTTTGCCCGATGTAGAATTCATTGCAATTCAATGTTGGGTTTCTTGGCAACCCTTGCTATTGAAACGGAGTGTAGAAGACGTTGATATAGATAATTGAACCCTTTAAACATGAATTCTGACTTTTCTTCACGTGGTTGGTAATGTTACTGGCAAAAAGATTCATCCCATTATTTTTGTTGGCAGAGACCAGTGTAATGGTGAAATGCTGGTGATTTTTTTTTTTTTTTTTCCCCCATCAGACTACTAATACAGTCTAAAAGATCTCACACATCTATTCCCATTTTACTAAACAAAATGTTTAAAAATTAGCTTTTGTCAGCTGGTCATATACAGATACCAAAGTGTCCCTTTCAGAAAACTTGTGACTTGTTATTTATAGAACATGTATCAGCACTAGAAATCTTGTCTTACAATGAAATACTCTGGGTCAGGGTCGTGTTTGTGTGGTCGCCTATACTGCCCTACAAAGGCAAAATGCAGTAACTACGAAGTTGGTCAAAAATCTTTGATCTATTGTAATGGCCAGGTATGTTTTCTGATTAATGTGGTATTTCGTTTCCTCACACAAGTCAATTGATCAGAATATATAATGGTGTATCAGAAATTGCTGTCTCTAGACAGAAAAAGACTGAAGACAGATTTTGCAGTAAGAAAAATACATAGTTTCTGCATTTTTCCTTTGTAGGGCAGTATATGTTGCCTGTTCTTGCTGGGACTTTCCAACGCCTTTGACATGTAAGAGGTATGGGTCTGGGGCATGGTTTTAGTGCAGAGCTCTCCAACCCTGTTCCAGGAGAGCTACCTTCCTGTAGGTTTTCACTCCAACCCCAGTTGTAGCTCACCTGATTCAGTTTATCAACCAGCTAATTATTAAAATCAGATTAGGTATGGAGTGAAAACCTACAGGACAGTAAGTAGCTCTCCATGAACAGGGTTGGAGAGCCCTGTTCTATTGGGTGTTGAAGTGACTAAAATATGACTTCTCCCACGTTCCATTACATGGATGTTCAAGGACACTTTCAATGAATGTTGCACACAAAGCACTACAGAGAAACTGGGTTTACTTGATTTTTCACAATAAAAGTCACCATTTAGGAGATTATTTGAGTGAATGTGTTTTTGTATTTGGTTTCAGATTCTAATGTGCTTTGAGCCCTGCAAATTGATACCATGTTGTCAACCAATGAATGATCTCTCTTAGCAATAGTACCGCTGCCATTCACTGTTAACCTTTTGCGATGTAGGCTACTCTGTTCTAACAGTGTATGAGGATCTCTGTTTGGCTTTAGTTTCATGTTTAAAGCATATCTCTGATGGGAGAATGTAATGTGGAGCTATATGACAGTAACCCGAGACACCATCAGTAACTGAATACAGTAATGCATATATCTGTTTTCCTTATGATAAACTGCACAATACAGATGGGATTTATTTGCAGGATGTCAGCAAAAAGGCCTAGCCTAGGCCACCTCTAGTGGGCGTTTGATATAGGGAACTAGTGGCTGCCTAGGGAACAAAAATGGTAATGCTATTGTAGTATACTTTTTTTTTTTTAAATTACACAATTTAGGGCTCTATTCACTCTGTAAAATTGAAGCGTCACAGATATAAATTTAAAGGTAATTTCAAATTGAGCCAACATATGCCGTGTTTACCGTGAATACTGTCTCTGCTAAAGCTGAAACATTGCCTTTAAATGTCAATCACGTAAAGCTGAATTTCTGCAATGCGGATTGAATAGAGCCCTAAATCTTGCTCAATTTAGTTAGTAGACTAACTTTATAATTATACAGAACAATAATATAAATGCAACAATTTCAATGATTTTCATATAAGGAAATCAGTCAATTCAAAACAATTATATGGATTTGGGACTATAGGTTCACGTGACTGGGCAGGGGCGTAAACCTGGGAAGGCATAGGCCCACCCACTGGGGAACCAGGCCCAGAATTGAGTTCTTCCCCACAAAAAGGCTTCATTACAGACAGAAATAGTCCTCTTTTTCATCAGCTGTACGGGTGGCTGGTCTCAGACGATCCTGCAGGTGACGAAGCCGGATGTGGAGGTCCTGGGCTGGCATGGTTACACGTGGTCTTCGGTTGTGAGGCTGGTCGGACATACTGCCAAATTCTCTAAAGTGATGTTGGAGGTGGCTTATGGTAGAGAAATTAACATTCAATTACCTGGCAATAGCTCTGGTAGACATTCCTGCAGTCAGCATTCCAATTGCACACTCCCTCAACCTGAGACATGTGGCATTGTGTTGTGTCACAAAACTGCACATTTTAGAGTGGCCTTTTATTGTCCTAAGCACAAGGTGCACCTATGTAATGCTGTTTAATCAACTTCTTGATATGCCACACCTGTCAGGTGGGATGATTATCTTGGCAAAGGAGAAAGGCTGACTAACAGGGATGTAAACAAATTTGTACACACCATTTGAGAGAAATAATATTTTTGTGCCTGTGGAACATTTTGGGGATATTTTATTTCAGCTCATGAAACATGGGAGCAGGGTTCAGTGACCAAAAGCAGCTATAATGAATCCCAATCCTGCAAACAGGATTAAATCAATTGAATCATTGCCAATTCGCTGGATTAGACATGTTATTTTAAAAGAACCTTCAACCTCCAATAATAGGATTGGAAACCTGTGCATGACTACAGTGACACACGTCTACACTCATTTTCAAACAGGTATTCTGTGAATATAAGACATTAGTGGTAGGCATTATTTTAAATACTGTAACAAAATTGCTTACTGCTTCCAGGATCAAGGTTAGCAGCCCTGAAACATGTAGTACACCCAGTGACGGAAGAGAAAGTGATGCACCCCACTCGCTGTTCAATTAATGTCAACGGCTTCTTCGTCATTGCAGGCGACTGACTGCCTACTGACTGATCTACAAATCAACTTCCATCATCAATAATGTTAGGGTTGCGTCAATTCGAATCTGGTATCAGGATAAGTATGACACTGAGTCACCGATTGTATACTATGTATTTTTTATTAGCTAAGCAATAAGTGGTAAATGCAATTTTCGTATATACGGGCTCTCTGTCCCACCTCGCAGGGCAAACAGAGAACTGACTTGTTCTTGACAAAGATATTATAAATATACTCTTGACAGAAATAGTTCCTGCTTCCGAGCCGGCCTGTCAGAGTAGAGATTGGGCGTGGTTTAGACTCACCCAGCCTATCGTTGATTGTTGGCGCAGAGCTGGTCCCTGCCTCCGGGCGCTCCAGTTGATAGATGTAACTGTTGCTGTGAAGAATATCTATGCGCTCATGCTTGATACCGTTATCTCGCACCTGGCTCCTGTTATCTAACAAAATACCGTTTGTTCTCGCAACGCTACGTTCTGAATGTGCCACCCCCCAACTCATTGCACAGTTCCTTGATGTTATTCTGTATTTTTCCATCATGAGAAAGGCCCATGGCCCTGAAACGGTTAACAATGTTTCAAGTCAGCTATGTTGCATAACACAAACATACATCCACACAAGCCAACGGCAGATAATATTCAATCACATATATGGTAACGGGTTATAGTGCATAACACAGAATCCTCATAATCCCCCTTTTTACACCCCTGTGTGGTGTAACCACACCATCCGATATACTAGGTTGCTGATGAACCCAGGAACTTTAAACCTTTATTTTGTAAATATATGAAGTGATGCTCATCCCTTTGTTGATTAACATATATATAAACTGGAGTTTTTGATTCCCCCTTTTGACACCCACAAGGGTATCACTCATCTCATGAAAATAGCATTTCATGAAAATAATACAAAGTTTATTATTAATAAAACATTTAAAAAACATTTTTTACAGAAGAAATGAAAAATCAACCAAGAAAAATATAAAGAAAAAATAAATCAACAAGTGATATATGCTTTTGTCTCCCCCTTTTGACACCCATAAGGGTGTCACTTATCAAAAACAGGATAAAACTTTGTTTATTGACATGTAAGATATAGGATAAAACTTTGGTCATGGAAAACAGAGTAAAGCAGAGCAAAGCATTATTATAAACCATCTGGTCCTCTCAGCTACTCCTATCCTGTACCAGGTGGGCTCCATGCCACCCAGGGACTCCAAACCTTCACAACAGGGAGAACAAACATACTGGAAAGAAAACGTATCATAAAACAAAAATATAAAAGAAGGAACTGTAGTGGTGTAATATTTATTCTACTACCTCACCCACAGCATACCATGGGTCATCCTCAGTCAGTCCCATCCTCCCCTGAAAGCTTGATTCAGTATCAGCATCTCCAACTGGAGCATCAAGCAAAGGCATCATGCCTGAAGCCTTCACCACATCTGTAACAGACTTCTTAAAACACGGTATGATGCAAGCAGCACAACACATCAATAATAAAAATACAAGAATTAGGGTCAGAAATCCAGTAACCACCATACCAGTGTACTTACCAAACCAGGCTCCCAACCAAGAGAACAGTCCAGACTCCTCCACCCCCGCCATGGTCCTCATCTCAGCAGATAGTGCATCAAGCCCACTAAGGGCCTTAGATATACTACCATCAGGACTGGTGTTATTAGGAATAAACGTGCAACATTGTTCACCGAACATCTTACAGACACCCCCCTTACTGGCAAGAAGCATATCCAAAGCAAGTCTATTCTGTCTCGCAACCCTAGATGTGGCCTCCAGCAATTCAGACATACCAGTGAGTGCATCACGAGAGTAATTCACAAAACGCTGTTGATTATAGTAGATATAATTAATCCATGCAGTCTGTCTTGCATCCACTATGGCTGGACCTATAATTAGGTAGTAAGTGCCAGAGTCCGTCATTCCTACCCAAGGCCTGAAACTCATGAGGAACCCCCACTGGCACCCCCAACAGATTAGTGTGTATGTCAACTACATCCTCTGTCCATGGAGCACTACGTCTATGTCTCCCATGGGATGGAATGTTTTCAGGCCCCCTGGATACAGAACCCAACAGCTGTTCAGCAGCAACATCAACAATGGTCAGTGGAATTATCAGACTGGTCAGAGCACACGTACCTTGTCAGTCTCCTCTAATTAAGGGTCTCAGTATTCTTTTGGGTCCACATATCCATCACACATCGGCCAGACCACTAGTTTGGTTTAGGCCTGCAACTGCCCAAGTGGCATTGATGGTCATGTTACTACTGCAATCAGCTTCAGGCAATCTCCCATAGTCTATGCCATTACCTGTACCCATGATGCAACTGTAATTGCCCCCATATGCCTTAACACCCCAAGGGGCTCGATGGGGAGGTATTGTAGGAAACACAAGGCTCAAAGAGGAACAGAGGGTTGAATTGGTTTTAACCTGGTAAAAACTTCTCAGAATACATAACCACCCCTCTCCTTCTCCTATAGCAAATGGGTGTGTAGCCAGAACAGGTCTAGCATGACCACATATAATACAGTCCTTTCTTTTCAGGGTCTTAGCTGGATACCTCATAAGACAGCCACAAATTGTCCCTACCATCAAAACCAGTCTCAGTGCCTAATTGATCAATAGCTGAATAGTCTAACGTTAATTACCTGAATGGGATTTGACACAGTGGTGGTGGGTGGCAGACTCGTTCCAGGGGTGGTAGAGGAGTGTGTCTGGCTCTGGTTCGTCTGGGACCTCTGTGGTTTTGGCAGCACCTTCATAGAAAACACACCCATCGTGTCTGTCCTGGTCCTTTGTAGTCCGAGGGTGTAAGTGCCTGCATCAGAGAGCTTAATAGTTTTGATGGTTAGTAGGATGTCATCACCTTTACAGAGTTCAACAGTGCTCCCAGGTTTCCCTCATATCATGGAAAACCTATCCACCTTTGTGGGATCCCCTATGCTATAAGGATACCCACTTCTCCAATCCCAGAACTGTCCCAAGTTGGTTATCATGTAATTCCCATATGGACACCCTCCCCCATTACACAGGTACTCCTGTACACAGGTGTTAAAACCAAACACAAATATCTCAATTTTTTCCCTGCCCTGTTGGCTCAAAATATGTCTCAAATACTTAACATGAGTCTACCATAATTAAAACTTATCCTAGCTCATTTTCACACCACATTCATCAGAGAAAATATAATGACACTATAATGTAAATTTCACTGCCTTTTTGTATTAAATTACCTTAATATCAGTATTACAAATGACCCTAGATTCTCCATCCAAATGGCTTTCCAGTGAGGCTGATCAGACCACAAAGGAAAGTTACAATGGAGGTCATAAGTCATACCACCCCTTCCAAAGAAGTGTTTCTTACTATATTAAACAACATTCCTTTATCAAAATATTTCACCTATTTAATTAAGACTCAGAAAATAAAAATGTATAATATTTCATATGTGAGTGTACCCCTTTAAGATATCATGTCTATATGTGAGTGTACCCCTTTAAGATATCATGTCTATATGTGAGTGTACCCCTTTAAGATATCATGTCTATATGTGAGTGTACCGCTTTAAGATATCATGTCTCTGGGAAAATTGAAATGTACTCCCTCCAATCATTAGTTTTAAATTTACTCGATGTTTCATGTAACTCATTCAATCTTTCTCCAAATTGTCTCCCCAAAATTCTTCTTAAAAACCCTGCCATTAGACACACACAACTGTGAAAAACATACACTGTCCCTTTAACATAAAATAAACTCAGCCTGCAATCCACTTTGCGGGCCTTTCATTGTTCCCCATGATGCAAAACCTATAAATATTTGAATTACAATCCGAATGAATTTTAGTCTATGTCACCAGTATTTAACCAGGCTCCCCGTCGACTGGGAGCCCGTTGGGCGCGGCAATACTGCCCTCTTCTATCCATCGTCTGTAGAATTTCTCCTTTCTTTCTCCAATCTTTTCCCTCTTTTCCTCCATTGGCCTCTAATGCTGATTTCAATGTTTTCAACACATTCTCTGCCTCCTGGTTAGCCATTGTCTAATGTATTTCAATTACTTGTTTAATTTGAATACAATATAAATTATCAGGTTCAATTGTGTGCTGCCTTAGAATGTGTCCCAATCTAGCCACTGTCTAGTAAACACCGTGCACTTCTCCTTTACCGTTTCAAAACATAACCTAGGTCTCACACCTGTTATTTACCCGAAGATCATACAAACTTGGTATTAGTACATCGACATAATACCTAATGTACCACAATCATACGGTTCGACTCCCTCAAACCTTACAAATATACGTCAGTTCGACATATACGGTTGAATCACTCCAACCTGCAAACATATACGGTTGAATCACTCCAACCTGTAAACATATACGGTTGAATCACTCCAACCTGCAAACATATACGGTTGAATCACTCAAACCTTACAAACATACGTCAGTTCGAATCACTCAATTTAAATAATAAAAATGCACAGTTATTTATCCTCCCTTACTCTTATGCAATATAACCAGGTACCACAGCCCTTATAAGGATCTATAAACCTTTCATTCAAACTTGATACCAGCTACAACTGAAATATCTAATTTACCACATACAGTAAGGCAAAAAAGTATTTAGTCAGCCACCAATTGTGCAAGTTCTCCCACTTAAAAAGATGAGGTCTATAATTTTCATCATAGGTACACTTCAACTGTGACAGACAAAATTAGTAGAAAAAAATCCAGAAAATCACATTGTAGGATTTTTTATGAATTTATTTGCAAATTATGGTGGAAAATAAGTATTTGGTCCCCTACAAACAAGCAAGATTTCTGGCTCTCACAGACCTGTAACTTCTTCTTTAAGAGGCTCCTCTGTCCTCCACTCGTTACCTGTATTAGTGGCACCTGTTTGAACGTGTTATCAGTATAAAATACCTGTCCACAACCTCAAACAGTCACACTCCAAACTCCACTATGGCCAAGACCAAAGAGCTGTCAAAGGACACCAGAAACAAAATTGTAGACCTGCACCAGGCTGGGAAGACTGAATCTGCAATAGGTAAGCAGTTTGGTTTGAAGAAATCAACTGTGGGAGCAATTATTAGGAAATGGAAGACATACAAGACCAATGATAATCTCCCTCGATCTGGGGCTCCACGCATGATCTCACTCTGTGGGGTCAAAATGATCACAAGAACGGTGAGCAAAAATCCCAGACCATACGGGGGACCTAGTGAATGATCTGCAGAGAGCTGGGACCAAAGTAACAAAGCCTATCATCAGTAACACACTACGCCGCCAGGGACTCAAATCCTGCAGTGCCAGACGTGTCCCCCTGCTTAAGCCAGTACATGTCCAGGCCCGTCTGAAGTTTGCTAGAGAGCATTTGGATGATCCAGAAGAAGACTGGGAGAATGTCATATGGTCAGATGAAACCAAAATAGAACTTTTTGGTAAAAACTCAACTCGTCGTGTTTGGAGGACAAAGAATGCTGAGTTGCATCCAAAGAACACCATACCTACTGTGAAGCGTGGGGGTGGAAACATCATGCTTTGGGGCTGTTTTTCTGCAAAGGGACCAGGATGACTGATCCGTGTAAAGGAAAGAATGAATGGGGCCATGTATTGTGAGATTTTGAGTGAAAACCTCCTTCCATCAGCTAGGGCATTGAAGATGAAACGTGGCTGGGTCTTTCAGCATGACAATGATCCCAAACACACCGCCCGGGCAACGAAGGAGTGGCTTCGTAAGAAGCATTTCAAGGTCCTGGAGTGGCCTAGCCAGTCTCCAGATCTCAACCTCATAGAAAATCTTTGGAGGGAGTTGAAAGTCCGTTTACCCAGCAACAGCCCCAAAACATCACTGCTCTAGAGGAGATCTGCATGGAGGAATGGGCCAAAATACCAGCAACAGTGTGTGAAAACCTTGTGAAGACTTACAGAAAACGTTTGACCTCTGTCATTGCCAACAAAGAGTATATAACAAAGTATTGAGATAAACTTTTGTTATTGACCAAATACTTATTTTCCACCATAATTTGCAAATAAATTCATTAAAAATCCTACAATGTGATTTTCTGTTTTTTTATTTTATTTTGTCTGTCATAGTTGAAGTGTCCCTATGATGAATATTACAGGCCTCTCTCATCTTTTTAAGTGGGAGAACTTGCACAATTGGTGGCTGACTAAATACTTTTTTGCCCCACTGTATGCTTCAGCAACCATCCAATGTAACACAGGTCTTTTTAATTTGTTGGCCTGCAAATTCTATCCGTAGATCATTCACTCTGATACAGCGCGCCCACTTATATCCCAGTGTTACTGCACTCACTCTAAATGTACCCAAAGTAAATATCCATTTATACTAGAAAACTTTCCTCATGCATACCAGTACACAACAGCATTCATTGTTACATTGCGATCCTGCTCACACACACACACACTAGTGAATTCCTTTAACCAATTCGATTCACCGTCATTCAAACAACTGGGTACGCGTTACACCAACCGACCCATTTAGTACATTACATTCGTTGTTATACCATAAGAGCGATCGATCAGTTCAAAATTGCATTTACCACTATGTATTCCTCATGATCCTTTAACAATATAAATTAATAGAATTTTGTTACTTACATCAAACAGGTGTCTCACAAAACTAAATTCAGCCATGTTGCATAACACATCCACACAAGCCAACAGCAGATCATATTCAATCACATATATGGTAACGGGCTATAGTGCATAACACAGAATCCTCATAATAACTAATTGTTATTATTCGTAGATCAGTCAGTCCTTTACAATACCAATAATTACATACGGGTTAGATCCTCTCGAATAGGGCAATTGAACTAACAAGACCAGCCTCGATGAATCTATGGAAGACACACCAGTTAAGTAGACCAGAACTGACTATTTTTTTTCAACGGTAAACGGCCTCAGTGAACTATCTTCATTTATCCCCCATCTTTGGTAGACCTAAAACTAAACTGGCTGCATTTAGACAGGCAGCAACAATTATTATTATTATTTATTTATTTTTACACTAATTGGTCTTTTAAACTAATTGGTCTAAAATACCAATATCAGAATTGGGTTGCCTGTCTAAACGCAGCCATAGATGTGCAGCTTGAACGAAGCCTTAACGGCTCGGTGTACTGTGCTCTGATTGGTTAATAATGTGTGGCACATGGTATATTTTCACCTGTAGTAGCGAGGTTCTGAACAGAAGCGCGAACGGAACAGGCAACAGGTCAGATGGACTAGACCTGCGCGATTAACGGAATGTGGTGTTATTAGCACAAGCCTGTAAAATTACAGGTAAGCGAAATTATAAAACAATAGTGAATAGATTACTTGTATATTTTATTTGATATTAAACTGAATGATTCTTGAAATTAAAACAAATGTATAGCCTTCATATTTTACTGTAAACTATTTGCATGGCTACTGTATATTGCCAAGAATGTATGGCTACTGTTAATAAGATACAATACCATAATTTACTCATATGAGCTATATCCTCATTACAATTGCCTTTGTTAAAACATAACTGAAATAGTCCTATGGGAGTGGCAAGATCAGAAAAATACTTTGACCCTGGTGTTGAATATCAGCTAGCAAATCTTAACCTGCCTTATGACAATGAAGTGTTATTGCCCATGTTACTTTAATGCCCCCAGCGTATGTGTATGTCTGAACAATTCCTGCAACAATGTTTACAGTGCAGATTGTCCTAAATGGATTGGGAATTACACATTTGTTTTTCATTGTGTGTCAGGTGACCCACCATCAAAGTCATACTTCTATGTCAGAAGTGGTGAGCTGAAGTAATGACGAACTAGATGATCTGTGGTCTGTCATTCTGAGGAAATGTCAGCAGGTTTTTACCCCACCCGACACAATAGCTATTAAAGCTTTGTACACGCAGTACAGCAACTGAATATACTGTGTGGTGATAACCTGCATATATTTATTTTCCCTTCTTGTGAACCCTCAAACAGTATTTTCCAAGACTTTGCATTCAGCCATAGAGCAGGCGGATCACACACATTGGCATGCTAGGGGTATGAGGGTTCAAGTATTTTGTCTCTCTTAGTTAAACATCTGTGAAATACATAGTACAAGTACAAGACACAATGGAGGTTATTCATTCATATATTTATATTTAATATATTAAGCGCTTGGGACTGGAAGGTTCTATCTGCAAAAAGCAGATTCTGAGATAAGATAATTGACTTAAAAGTGGCGGCCGGTAGCCTAGCAGTTAGAGCCAGTAACCGAATGGTTTCTGGTTCAAATACCCGAGTTGACAAGATGAAAAATCGATCGATGTGCCATTGAGCAAGGCACTTAAACAATAATTTGCTCCAGGGGTGCCATACTACTATGTCTGACCCTGTAAAACATTTCACTACACCTATCCGGTGTATGTGACAAAAATATTTTTGCCAGTAAAGTAACTGAGTGGTTAAAAGTGTTGGGCCAGTAACCGCAAGGCTGCTGGTTCAAATCCCCTAGCTGACTAGGTGAAAAAAGTCTGTGCCTTGAGCAAGGCGCTTAACCCTAATTGCTCCTGTATGTTGCTTTGGATGAGAGTGTCTGCTAAATGACGTAAATGTAAACGGTTCTGTATCCTCATTGGTTTGAATGGTGTCAGCAATTTTTATATTGTATTTTTTTTTATTTAACATGAATTGGGGTATTTACAGTATCATATAGGTGACAAATATGCAGGTAGAATCTTAAATCCTAATCTCTCGATATTGTGCATATCTCACATCTAGTGAATCATACATTGGAACATGCTATACAGTAGGAGACTGATAACCACTGATAAGGCATTTTATTACTTTTCTATCCAGTATCGACTGTATTGTTATTCCCCTTCAGAACACTTGTCTTTTGAACCAGAATAGATGGTGACATATATTATCCATTGTCTGAATGACCTGCTACTGCCCTGCTATTTGCATGAGATCAGTCTAGATTGTGCCAGGTTGAAAGACAACAAACGTTATCACGAACTTCACATTCAAATTCAGAGCTCAAGAGCTGAAGATTGCAGGTTGGATGTATACTTTACATAAATGCTTGTGGATAGGGGACTTAACTTCCACAGGGAAATGGCCTGGTCAGGATGGAGCACTGTAACGTGACAATGCCTCAGCAGTGAACAGAACAGGACTGCTATTGTGTATACTGACCTACTTAGTAGCCCCACTCAGGTGTTGAAACCAGAGTAGAGGCATTTCTTATAAATCAGGTATTACTTTATATTATGGTCTCAGTCACAACACCACAAGAGCTACTTCAATATAATATTTGAGGTTTTTATCTCACATTTGTTTGTTAGTTGTGCATTCATTCACACAATATGGAAAAAGGTGTGAAGAGGGATGTTCAACAACATCGTTACCTACATTATTCTACATTTTTCAAAGACATACAGGAGAGGCTACTCGATCTATACCAACAGGTATATGGTTAAGTAGGATGAAGCGTTAAGGAGGGATATCATTTGTATTGTCTATCATTCTCGCTGAAATTGATCCTGCTGAAGGAGATTAGAGTAGCGTGCTGTAATCTGTGGCCAGGAGAGTAGTTAGCTAAGATATCACACAGAACATTACTTAGCTACGATACCCTGTTATTCTCCACTAGATCTGCTACCCATTCATCAGGTCCGTGTGAATCTGACTGTCATATAAAAAGGTTTCGAAAAGTTTGTGTGTGTGTGTGTGTGTGTGTGTGTGTGTGTGTGTGTGTGTGTGTGTGTGTGTGTGTGTGTGTGTGTGGAATCAAATTATATTTAAATAGCTAAGTTTTATTTGTGGACAATTAGATATAGTAACTAGAAATAGTAACGAGTGATATATAAGTTCCAAGTTTAGTTAATGATTTTATTCATACATTAAGTTGTTTGTATTTCTTTTTGACAGGAAAAGAACGGTTCTCCACTACCAACTTCTTTTATTACCTTGGACTTGAGAAACCTTAATCTTTACAATGCCAAAGAGTGACACATGGCCCGGTGGTGTCACCATAGGGACGATCACTGGCATGGACAGTGCGGGCAGCTGTGACAGTGTTTTCAGTATGAACTCTGGATTTGTAAGTACATTTGGTCATCCTCACATTTCTCAAGTTGTATTCCTGAACCTGCATAGGAACGCAAGCTGTCCCAACAAGAAATAGATTTTGTGACAAATGACTGTATCTCAGAATGAACTGAATTGACAATAGCTTCAGGGATTTGTGGGGGACAGTTTGACATTTTGGCAATGAAGCCCCTTTTTCTACTCATTCAGAGTCAGATGAACTCATGGCAACGATTTGTTTGTCTTTTAAGTTGGTCTGGTGTGTCTTACAGAGTGACAATAGCCTCAAGCACCTGTCTGCTGAGGAGAGGGCATGTCTCATGTTCTTGGAGGAGACCATAGAGTCCCTAGAGACTGAGGAGGACAATGGACTGTCCAATGATGAGCATGATTGCCTGCCCACCACCGGCAACGTGGCCACCAAGATGGCCCACCTCTCTGCCTCCATGGGCCAAAACAAGTTCAACAGTGAGTGACCTGCCCAGGAGGGAATTACATCCTCTTAAATATCAACATACCGTATTTTAGTGGTGTGAATTCATGGATGCCAAAGGAAGCCAGTCTTTCCTAAAAAAATGACCAAGAAAAAGATATACAATTATTTATCTTTCATCTCTCTGTGTTTTCATAATTTCCCTTTAATTCGGAAGAGGCTGAATGTACACTATATATACAAAAGTATGTGGACACCTTCATATTAGTAGATTCGGCTATTTCAGCCACACCCATTGCTGACAGGTGTATAACGTTGAGCACACAGCCATGCAACCTTCATAGGTTGACTTTCAACATGGCACCGTCATAGGATGCCACCTTTCCAACAAGTCAGTTTGTCAAATTTCTGCCCTGCTGGAGCTGCCCCAGTCAACTGTAAGTACTTTTATTGTGAAGTGGAAACGTCTAGGAGCAACAACGGCTCAGCCACGAAGTGGTAGGCCACACAAGCTCAAAAAACAGGACCACCGAGTGCTGACGTCCATAGCGGGTAAAAATTGTCTGTTCAAGTTTGCAAGACTAACTACCGAGTAACAAACTGCCTCTGGAAGCAATGTCAGCACAAGAACTGTTGGTCAGGATGAAATGGGTTTCCATGGTCGAGCAGCCGCACACAAGCCTAAGATCACCATGTGCTATGCCAAGCGTCGGCTGGAGTGATGTAAGGCTTTGGCGGATGCCAGGAGAGCGCTGCCTGCCCCAAAGCATAGTGCCAACTGTAAAGTTTGGTGGATGAGGAATAATGGTCTGGGGATGCTTTTCCTGATTCGGGTTAGGCCCCTTAGTGGCAGTGAAGAGAAATCTTCACGTTACAGCATACAATGACATTCTAGATGATTCTGTGCTTCCAACTTTGTGGCAACAGTTTGGGGAAGGCCCTTTAAGAGTGGAGGCTGTTATAGCAGCAAAGGGGGACCAACTCCATATTAGTAATCATGATTTTGGAATGAGATGTTCAACGAGCCGGTCCCTAGGCAAATTAACTAACAGGTTATAGAGCAAACAACACAATTATCACAACACACAGGTTGTGATATGGCTTTTTGTCCAGGCTTCCATAGTGATTTTTACCCACGCACCGCTACTGTAGTACATTCATCCATTTCAGCAGGGGAAAAAAGCATCTAATGATAATTTTGTTTGTCTTTTAGATGTATCAAAATATCCCAGTGATGAGTACGGTTACCTGGTTCCTACTCCGTTCATCCTGGCCAACAGCACCTCCTGCATCCTGTCCAAGCCCAGGCCAGGAATACCCCCAAATAATGAGAACTCTCACCCAAAGCCCCAGGTCATTGCCTTGGACAACACGCCATCTCAGAGCCATCACCCTTGTGTACCCCCTGAGGTCAATGTTGTGGTGATACCCCCTCCATCAAAGCCCAAAGACTACCCTTGTCAGAGACCACCCCCTTCACCCAGGGGCCCTCTGTCCTATGAGGCCCTAGTGCAGCTGAGGAAGAGTGCGTCCATGAAGAGAACCCTTCAAAGTGCCACATCTGAGACCAGAGACTGGAACAGGCAGCCCTCTTCATCAGCCGTTCCCATTGACCTGCACCATGGGAGCACACCTAGAGACCCGTCAGTCACCCCAGCCCAGGTCACACTCCCCCAAGAGCCCAGCAAGCAGAATGGCAGTCCTCCAGTAGTGTTCCCAAAACCCCCCAAAATACTCTCCCACATTGCCCTGAATACCCAAAAGGTTACAGCCAACCCCACCACAGACTCCAGTGCCCCTTCCTTGAGCTCATCACCCACTGACAGGCATTTGTCGGACTCCCAAAAGGTGCGAAAGGAGGCCCTGCAGAAGCTGGGGCTCCTGAGAGACAATAATGAGTCCCAACATAACTCTGCTACGCCACTGTGCTCCTCCAAATTTCACTCCACCTGTGACCCAACTTCAGCCAGTGTGGGAGTTAAAGCTCAACCCCACGGTAACTCAACAAGAAGCCAGTCCTCATCCACCTCCCAAGGACCCAGAGAACCTAGCAGCAGGCCGGTACAAAGCAGCAGCTTCCTACATCGCTCTAGGAGTGAGGAGCAGCCCCCCATACCTCCTTCACACCTGACCAAACCCAGTGGGGTCAAAGCTGTCACCCTAGAGCGTTCTGAGGTGGGGCTTGGGACCTACGTGGCCGACCACCGGAAACCTCCCCAGGGTGGACGTTGCACCCCACCTGCTCCCACCAAAGCCCCAGAGCAGGAGAAAACAACCCTCGCTGCCCAGCCAGTGTCCACCCACAAGACCCCGCACTGCCCGGGCTTCAGTGTGGTGATGGTGCCCAGCATGGGAGAAGACAGACGAGAGGCTCTTAGGAAGCTGGGGCTGCTGAAAGACTAGGCCTGGAGAGAAGGTATCTCTTCCCAGTGGTTAAATGGATACATAAAAGGGGGATTCAAATGGAACAGACTTCCACCACCGTAGGCAGAGAAGCAGCATAAAGAGGGAATTGAATGGATTTCTGTAAATATTTTTTAGCACTGAACGTGCTGGTTTATCAGGAAAATACCTTCTTTCTTCCTTTTCTGTCTGTAAAACCTCTTACTGCAGTTGAGTTTTCATGTCAGTTGTTTGTTAACATGATATTTGCAAATTGTTTTTAAAGGATTTTGCTGTTACAGAATCAGTCACTGCACACTTATACAGTAGATCAGAGGAATGAATGCAACAGGCTTATTCAGAGGTTGGGTTAAATGCGGAAGACACATTTCAGTTGAATGCATTCAGTTGTACAACTGACTGGGTATTCCCCTTTCCTATTCATCATATTTTTGGTATAATTGCAGTGTAACAGACTGCGTTCATGGTATGCTTGAGATGAGAACATGTATTTGACCATACATATTTTGTCTTCTCTAATGCATATTTGTTTTTGGTCCATATCTCTAAAGGTCATACATGCAATTGTGTTAGGGCCCATTGTACCTTTGAGAGGACATTCTGGGCTTTTCAGTGATATTACTTGTGGGGGTGTGACTTGATTTTTTTTCTGCCTGGTTCTTCAAAAATGGCAACCATCACAATTAGCACATTTTATAGTAAGGGTAGCATTTTTGTGATTTTGATATTCAAATAGTTTCTAATAGGTAAATTTCTTCACATTAAATAAGATATTGTTAATAAAGTGGACGTCAAGATGTGCTATTTTTCACGTACTGTCCCCATTTACTGTAATGTTTTTTTTAATTTTTAAATTGACTATAAACAGAGTCCCAAAGAAACATTTATTCACCCAAAACACCTTTCCACCTGCCTTACCTTTCTCCCCCTCCTCTCTTACAGACAACTCATTTTACACATGCCACTTTTGCAATGAGAAAGCCTACTCAGCTATCTGTGTGTTATCAGATTATCTTGGACTGCACCTCTATGAACTTGTCCTACTGAACAGACCGACCAGTGCTTTCTTTTCTGTGCTGGTCATTCTTGATGTCCAAAGAAATCTTTCTTTTCATTTAATGTTATAAGAGAAAGGTCAGTCAGTATCTTATATATTGTTGGAATGCTCTCTGGTAATTGTCATATCATCAGTGGTACCACTGCAGTTCTCTCTCAGTGAGGTTTTATTATAGTGGAGCCGTATCCATGTCTGAGCCGAGTACTTTGCATACGATGGTGTCACATCTCGCAACTGAAAGAACCGCAGTCGGTCAAGTCGTATTGAACAATAGATACACGATACAGAGAAAGAAGAGATGGTTTGATTTATCGATATTCAGATGAAAGGGACACACAACCCTGAATGATTTTCCATTGTGATGGTAATGTACGTGGTTAGGGACATTACCTTAATATTCAGAATTGTCAGAGGTACTGGAATTTGTCATTTTCTGGAATGCTAAATACATTTTTTTGCCGAGGAAGCTTGGCTCAGATTGCTTGTAAAAACCAATTCAAGTTGGCTGTGTCACTCAGCTCCCTGGAGATCACAAGGTCGCTCCACACTTGTCTTGTTTGCAGACAACAGGGAGGTTTGTCTTTGACACATCTTTACAGAGGCCAGGAAACCGGAGGCTAACCTACACGGTCATCTGTGGCCTGTTAACACTCTGCTAATATGACAACACCACCCTGGCCGCAGAGCACTCGTTGAGTCATCCATCTGATGTCACATTGAAACTGGTCTAACATGTATGGCTCTCAGATCTAATTTCTTCGCTGATGGTGAAGATGACCTTCCTATTACTGATGCTCATAGCTAAATATTTTCTAACCAGACGCATTATGTGAAGTGATTGAGAACTAGACATGAAATGAACAAGATCTACAGAAAATATATTGTATTAACAGTTCATCCAAAAACTACAACAGTGATAAATAATACATTCAGGGTTGGATAAACCATATCACAGCATTAAGAGTCAGTGCAAGCACTATGGTGTGTGGCATTAGGTAGTAGCATAATGTTAGCTAACATTTAAAAAGTTACTAAAAAATAAACACACCAGTAACATTACATTGCCAGACCAAGTGTCCATGTAAATGTGACATTATATTGCTGGTTAGCAAAAGTTCAATAGTTCACCAACACCACAGGGTCAATCACAGTGAATTAACGAAATACTCTACCAAAACAAGTCAACAAATAGTGAGGTCTCTAGGAGTCAAAACGGGTGGCAGGTAAAAATTGAGAGGTTGCAGAAGAGTTCCCCTCTAGCCCAGCTCTCTCAGTTCCCCTCTAGCCCAGCTCTCTCAGTTCCCCTCTAGCCCAGCTCTCTCAGTTCCCCTCTAGCCCAGCTCTCTCAGTTCCCCTCTAGCCCAGCTCTCTCAGTTCCCCTCTAGCCCAGCTCTCTCAGTTCCCCTCTAGCCCAGCTCTCTCAGTTCCCCTCTAGCCCAGCTCTCTCAGTTCCCCTCTAGCCCAGCTCTCTCAGTTCCCCTCTAGCCCAGCTCTCTCAGTTCCCCTCATAGGGGATGTGCGTTTTGCTTTTCTTCCTCTTCACCTTGCCATTGGATGGGGTGATCCCCAGTGACTCGAGGCGGAAGGGGCGAGGGAGGAGGGATTCAGTGCTGAGTGAGGGGCCGATGTTGGAGCCACTGGAGGTCAGGTGAGGCGTCCCGTTCCCCTGGGGTGCTGAGTGAACTGCTGCAGGGGAAGAGGTCATCAGTGGGACAACAGCAAATATAGGGCAAAGGATCTGTTGAAGTTAAGTGGATAGCAGGCTAGATCTTTTTAATGTTTCCAGTAACTGACTTGGACCCTTATAAAACAATTGTATACTAGCAAGCAGTACGTTGGTATTATATGTGGTGCTATAATTGTCACATTTTATTTGAATGTTCATTCCAAAAGTATCTGAATTGTATTATTTTCTTATAATTTCAGGCACCTCCCCCTTCGACATGCACACCTTATTAAATACCAATTCATAGTTTGCCTGTTTTTATGTTAACATTAACTACACCTCAGTCACAGTTGTGCTTCTACATCTGCATTGCTTGCTGTTTGGGTTTTTAGACTGGGTTTCTGTATAAGCACTTTATGACATCTGCTGATGTAAAAAAAGGGCTTTATAAATACATTTGATTTGAGTTGTAACTCCAGTGACAGTTGAACTCAGATAAGAGTGCCCTCTGAAGTTTTCCGTAAGAAAAAAAACCTATCCATGTATAACATTTACAGTAAGAGCAGTGAAAATGCACTGGGCTGGGCGAGGCTAACATAGTTTATTTGTGTAAATACAGTACATTTTTAGTGAGCAGATCTGCTCTCCCTCCTGTAGCCTGGGCTGTGGGGTCAGGGGAAGGGCCTGTAGCGCCTGGTCTTACCCAGTCCCTTCAGTGGCTCACCGCCCAGCAGCTGGTTGGCTCTCTTAGGCTTGAAGTAGTTGCTGGCGAAGTTCTCGCTGTCGCTGCGGTTCAACATCTCCTTATATCGGTCCTCGTCATCCTGCACAAAACATAGGCAACAATGAGGGACCATAGACATTTTATGTTTTAATTCTCATATCCCATATGGAACGTTTTTTAAAAAGATGAGTACCCACCTGAAAGGACTCTCCTGTGTCAGCCACTGAGCTCCTGCGTACAGAGAGCCTCTGAGCTGAAGGAGCGACTGCTGAAAGAGAGACGGGACAGAGGATCCACACAATCTCAACATATAAATCTACACAAAAAGTCCATCCACTAAAAATGTGAACATTAATCCTATCTTCAAAGAAATCCTCACAACATAATTTCTCCCCGTCCTACACTCACCTGATGGCAGGGCCATTTTCTGCACGACCACCTCAGGCAGCCTCCAGGTGGCACCGTCTTCATCCCAGGTGGCCTCCTTCCGCAGGCGGTCCAGGTTGCTGTAGTTGCAGTCACGGCGGACCAGAGGGGCCATGCGCTCCAGCAGTGCCTGCAGCAAATGGCCCTCCCTCTCCAGCCTGCGGACGGTGGCCAGGTAGTCGTTTCTCTCTAGTTCAAACTCCGCCTGCAGGTCCCGGATCTCCAGCTTGGCCGCCTTCAGCTGTGAAATCACATTAGGAGAACACCACTTAAAACTAGACCATACAGGCTTAGGTTTACACTTAAATCTTATATCTATATCACAGTTCATAATGTATTCTTAACAGGATCAGCAATCAGAATCAATAATAAAAATATGCATAAGAAATCTAGTACAGGAACATGCGTGCTAGTAGATAAATCATTCATCTGGCATTTATTTGCCATGAAGATGTCCCACCTTCCCCTGGGTGTTCTCTAGGAGCCGACTCTTAGCATGGACCTCCTCCTGGATGGAGTCGTAAACATTGAGCATCACATTGTCACTCTCCTCACGGTTCTCTGCCAGGGCCTCAATCAACTGCTTCTTCCTCTGGTCTGCCAGGGTCTTCCTCTGTCGGTGTCTCTGCTGTAACTCCTTGTTCCGAGCCTGCTCCCCTCCCACCACTTCCTGCTCCAACTGCTGCAGCCTGGAGACAGGACAGGGCACCAAGTCACACTATCACACCACTGGACATGATGTTATACAAAGGGTATATTGTGGATGTGTGGTCACTCACCTCTCGAGGACATGCTTCTGGTCCAGAGGGCCTGGGGTGCCAATGGGAGGGGAGTCTGCATTCTCCTCCCCCTCAGACTCTGTCTGGACACTGGTCACCTGGCGAGATGTCTGTGTCTGGCTCACCTACAAGAAGAGAAGTTACACACGTCATTAAAGGGGCCGCTTCATTCTGATGTGTACTTCTACAAAATGCATGCATAACCTGTTATCCACAAGTACTGGGAACTTGAGGCATGTGTACCTTGGCCAGGGCTGGTTCCAAATCCGCATGCTCATGTGGGGCAGCAGTGACACAGCATGATTCCTCCTCAAGAGCTTGTTTCATAAGAATGGAGATCTCTGACTCTAGGCAATGAGAAAACAAGGCATAGTATCAAGTACTAGAGCAACGTCTATACACTTGAGTGCTAAAGGTATTTATCTTAATAAAATATCTTATTAAAATCCTTTGCTATGTTTGTCTAACGGTGTGATAATGAATTGGTTGGTTATTCTAATGTAGACAGGGATGTTGTAACGGTACCAGCCGTGGTAATATAGTGCCCTCTGCTGGCCCTAGACTTCTCTAGACTGGACAGCTTGGTCTCATATGAAGAGCGCAGAACAGCTATGTCGTCCTGTAGCTTGGCCTTGGACTCCTGCTCAGCGTTATACTCAGCCTGAAGCCTGGCCAGCTTCTCCTCGTATTCCTGGAGGTCACAAATAGGTCAGTTCATCTACCCCTCCCACTCAACAGCCTCTCAGTCAACTAACCCTGTGGAAGAGTACCCTACCCACCTCTTTAATCTTCTCCTTCTCCCCCTCAGTACTGCTAGACTGTGGCCTTGATGGACCAGCAGAAGGCCCCGCAGACAACTGTCCAGCCAGAAGAGCTGATGAAAATGGTACAATTGAGAATAATCCATTTTTAGACTAGACATAATAACCTAGCAGTTTGATCTTCTATGTGAAAACTCTTACTCTCAATGGTAAGACAAAGTGTGGAGAAAAACATGGTTCTCACATGACAGGTTGCCACTGCCCAGCTGGCCAGAGATGAGGGCGCGTAGTTGCTTGATTTCCTCCTGATACTCTCGGAGCAGGGCATCCTTGGGGTCCTCATTGATGCGGGGCCTGTTCTGGATGTTCTTGGCCCTGTTGGCGTAGCGCAGGGTGCTCAGGCTCTCCTCATAGTTGTTGTCTGCAGGCGAGAGGCAGGCCACCATCAGGGTGCGAGTGTTCCCTCCCAGGGAGTCTTGCAGCAGCCGGGTCAGCTTGGAGTCTCGGTAGGGGATGTGTTTGGAGCGGCCATCCACCAGGGCAGAGATGACGTTGCCCAGAGCCGACAGGGACAGATTGATCTTGGTGGCCTCACGGAGCCGCTCCCCGGTGGCACCAGTCTTAGACTGCCTCTCACTGCCTGCCAGGTCCACCAGGTTCAGTTTTCCAGCACGCAGGTGGTCCTCGCCAGCTGAATCTGAGACCACAGGACACAGACAGTGAATGTTTGGCCTCAAAGCCAAGTGCTAACACAGACAAGAACACGCATGTCATAATCTGCCGTACTAGTTCCTCTCCCTTCTTTTGGACCCTGAGATCTAGATACACTGCGTATGCAGTGCATTCGGAAAGTATTCAGACCCCTTCTCCTTTTCCACATTTTGTTACATTACAGCCTTATTCTAAATGTGATTAAATTAACTTTTTTCCTCATCAATCTACACACAATGCCCCATAATGACAAAGCGAAAACAGGTTTTTAGGAATTTTTGCAAATGTTATAAAATAAAAAACAGAAATACCTTATTTACATAACTATTCAGATCCTTTGCTATGAGGCTCAAAATTGAGTTCAGGTGCATCCTGTTTCCATTGATCACCCTTGAGATGTTTCCACAACTTGATTGGCGTCCGTTCACCTGTGGTAAATTCCATTGATTGGACATGATTTGGAATGGCACAAACCTGTCTATATACGCTCCCACAGTTGACAGTGCATGTCAAAGCAAAAACTATGCCATGAGGATGAAGGGATTGTCCAAAGACCCCCGTGTGTCAAGGCACAGATCTGGGGAAGGGTACTGGAGCACTGAAGGTCCCCAAGAACACAGTGGCCTCCATCATTCTTAAATGGAAGAAGTTTGGAACCACCGAGACTCTTCCTTGAGCTGGCTGCCCAGCCAAACTGAGCAATCGGGGGAGAAGGGCCTGAGTCAGGGAGGTGACCAATTCAACCATTTCTGCAGCAGTTCACCAATCAGGCCTTTATGGAGAGTGACCAAACGGAAGCCACTCCTCAGTAAAATCGCTGCCAAAGGGGCTTCAACAAAGCACTGAGTAAAGGGTCTGAATACTTATGTAAATGTGAAATTTCAGTTTTGTATTTTTTATAAGTTTGCAAAAATGTCTAAAAACATGTTTTTGCTTTGTCACTACAGGGTATTTATTGTATGTCGGTTGATGAGGGGGAAAAACTATTTCATAAATTTTTGAATAAGTCTTTAACATAACAAAATGTTGAAAAAGTCAAGGGGACTGAATACTTTCCAAATGCACTGTATATAAGGTTAGCTGTCAATCATGGTGTACAACATTGGCAGCTAACAGCTGAATTGCAGCCCATAGGGTGGAAGTAGGAAGTTTACAAACACTTATTTTGGAGTCATTAAAATGTGTTTTCAACCACTCCACAAATTTCTTGTTAACAAACAATAGTTATGGCAAGTCGGTTAGGACATCTACTTCGTGCATGACACAAGTCATTTTTCCAACAATTGTTTACAGACAGATTATTTCACTTAATCACAATTCCAGTGGGTCAGAAGTTCAGAAGTTTACATACACTAAGTTGACTGTGCCTTTAAACAGCTTGGAAAATTCCAAAATTCCATGGCTTTAGAAGCTTCTGATAGGCTAATTGACATCATTTGAGTCATTTGGATGTGTACCTGTGGATGCATTTCAAGGCCTACCTTCAAACTCTGTACCTCTTTGCTTGACATCATGGGAAAATCAAAAGAAATCAGCCAAGACCTCAGAAAAATAATTGTAGACCTCCACAAGTCTGGTTCAACCTTGGGAGCAATTTCCAAATGCCTGAAGGTACCATGTTCATTGTACAAACAATAGTATGCAAGTATAAACACCATGGGACCACGTAGCCGTCATACCACTCAGGAAGGAGACGTGTTCTGTCTCCTAGAGATGAATGTACTTTGGTGTGAAAAGTGCAAATCCATCCCAGAATAACAGCAAAGAACCTTCTGAAGACGCTGGAGGAAACAGGTACAAAAGTATCTATATCCACAGTAAAACAAGTCCTATATCAACATAACCTGAAAGGCCGCTCAGCAAGGAAGAAGACACTGCTCCAAAACCGCCATAAAAAAGCCAGACTACGGTTTTCAACTGCACATGGGGACAAAGATCATACTTTGTGGAGAAATGTCCTCTGGTCCGATGAAACAAAAATAGAACTGTTTGGTCATAATGACCATTGTTATGTTTGGAGGACAAAAGGGGGGCTTGCAAGCCAAAGAACACCATCCAAACCGTGAAGCACGGGGGTGGCAGCATCATGTTGTGGGTGCTGCAGGAGGGATTAGTGCACTTCACAAAATAGACGGCATCACGAGGAAAGAAAATGATGTGGATATATTGAAGCAACATCTCAAGACATCAGTCTGGAAGGTAAAGCATAGTCGCAAATGGGTCTTCCAAATGGACAATGACGACAGGCATACTTCCAAAGTTGTGGCAAAATGGCTTAAGGACAACAAAGTCAAGGTATTGGAGTGGCCATCACAAAGCCCTGACCTCAATCCTATAGAAAATGTGTGGGCAGAACTGAAAAAGCTTGTGCGAGCAAGAAGGCCTACAAACCTGACTCAGTTACAGCTCTGTCAGGAGCTTGTGGAAGGCTACCCGAAACGTTTGACCCAAGTTAAACAATTTAAAGGCAATGCTACCAAATTTCGAATTGAGTTTATGTAAACTTCTGACCCACTGGGAATGTGATGACAGAAATAAAGCTGAAATAAATCATTCTCTCTAATATTATTTCATTTCACATTCTTAAAATAAAGTGGTGATCCTAACTGACCTAAGCCAGCTACTTTTTACTAGGATTAAATGTCAGGAATTGTGAAAAACTGAGTGTAAATGTATTTGGATAAGGTGTATGTAAACTTCCAACTTCAACTGTATGTAAATATACAGTACCAGTCAAAAGTTTGGACACACCTACTCATTCCAGGGTTTTTCTTTATTTTTACTATTTTCTACATTGTAGAATAATAGTGAAGACATCAAAACTATGATGTACACTGAGTGTACAAAACATTAGGAACACCTTCCTAATTTTGAGTTGCATCCCCGTTTGCACTCAGAACAACCTCAATTTGTCAGGGCATGGACTCCACAAGGTGTCGAAAGAATTCGACATGGATGCTGCCCCATGTTGATGCCGATGCTTCCCACAGTTGTGTCAAGTTGGCTGGCGGTCCTTTGGGTCGTGGACCATTCTTGACACACATGGGAAACTGTTGAGCATGAAAAACCTACCAGCTTTGCAGTTCTTGACACAATGAAACCGGTGTGCCTGGCAGCTGCTACCATACCTGTTCAAAGGCGCTTAAATCTTTTGTCTTGCCCATTCACCCTCTGAATGGCACATATACACAATCCATGTCTCAATTGTCTTAAGACTTATACATCCTTCTTTAACTGGTCTCCTCCCCTTCATCTACACTGATAGAAGTGGATTTAACAAGTGATTTAAGAGATCATAGGTTTCACCTGTTCAGTCTCATGGAAAGAGCCAATGTTCATGTTTCACTCACTGAACAGTTTATTAGGTACACTAATCTAGTACTGGGTCGGACCCCCCTTAACTCATAACATGATGCAGCCACCACTATGCTTGAAAATATGGAGAGTGGTACTCAGTAATGTGTTGTATTGGAATTGCCCCAAACATAACACCTGTTATACCATGAAATTGTTGAATACTCCTTTCTGATTAGCTTGAAGGGCATTCTAGGGCGTGCGTTATTTCCCACAGTAGAATTGAATGGCTATAGTTCATTTTCACATGTTTTGTTTGAGCTGCTTTTGAAAGCAAGTTGGATTGAAAATAGTATTGGTATTGTTGAATTTGGATTTTCATAATAGCAAGCTAGGACTGATGGTTTGTTTAGCTAAACTAACAAGTCTCTTTGTTTGGTTACCACAGCAACGAGTACTATAGCTATCTAGTAAACTTGCTAGCTACTTCAATTGACTTTGAACACATTTCTACAGGCAAATTAACACATTTCTAGTGGCAAATGTGTTATTGGTATAAAAGGGATAATCAACTCGGTTCTCTATGTGTTCCCTGGAAAATAATGCAACTCCTTGAAAGCTCAGTTCCTCTCCACTTGCGTGTCATGAAACACTCTTTCCACATCGTTCATTCTTTTCCATAGAACGCATAGGTTAGTATTGTGGAGTAACTACAATGTCGTTGAGACATCCTCAGTGTTTTCCTATCACAGCCATTAAACTCTGTAATGGTTTTAAAGTCACCATTAGCAACATGGTGATATCCCTGAGACGTTTTCTTCCTCTCCGGCACCTGAGTTAAGAAAGACACCCTGTATCTTTGTAGTGACTGGGTGTATTGATACACCATCTAAAGTGTAAATAATAACTTCACAATGCTCAAAGGGACATTCAATGTCAGCTTCTTTTACCCTTCTACCAAAAGGTGCCCTTCTTTGAGAGGCATTGGAAAACCTCCCTGGTCTTTGTGGTTGAATCTGTGTTTGAAATTCACTGCTTGACTGAGGAACCTTACAGATGTGTGGGGTACAGAGATTAGGTACTCATTAAAAAATAATGTTAAACACTATTATTGCACACAGAGTGAGTCCATGCAACTTATTGTTACTTGTTTTGCAAATGTTTACTGCTGAACTTATTCAGGATTGCCATAACAAAGGGGTTGAATACTTATTGACTCAAGAAGACATTTCATCTTTTCATTTGTTATTCATTTGTAAAAATGTGTGTACATTTTTTCCCCACTATGACATTATGGGGTATTGTGTGTAGGCCAGTGACCAAAAATCTAAATTTGATCCATTTTAAATTCAGGCTGTAACAACAAAATGTGGAAAAAGTCAAGGGGTGTGAATACTTTCTGAAGGCTCTGTATATGGTTTTTGAGGTTATTTATGCAGCTGATAGGTCTGTTTTAGTTCCATGGATTGCAAAGAGACAGAAATATGACTCAACATTCCAGCCTCCTCACCAGTTTCTGTTTAACTCACTGAATATGTGTGTATTAGTGACACATCTGTAGAGGCAGGTTGTGAATGACTGAGTTTGTGTGTGTTGATGCACAGACAGAGAGGGGTGATCTCACCTGTGTTGCAGATCTCCATGTGAATGGTAAAGATTGAGTGGGAGCGGGAGGAGTCCTTGTTCATCAGGGTGTAGCCCACAGATCGATTCCCCCATCCCTGCACCATAATGCGCTCACACTCCCCCACGCTGTGCACTGTGTGCAAGGAGAGGTCTCGCACATATACACCATGCTCTGGGTGCTCCTTCAGCTGACATTCGCCAACAAGCACATGCACACAAACAACAAACCTGTCATCATATGAGGACACATTAACAAACTCACAAACAGGCACACACTTCCCTGTCCTATTCTTAAGTCGCCAAGGTAACAACCATTGTGCCGGAAATACAAATGCCCACCGCACAATGAAGCGGTTCCTTTCCTATCATCCCATGGCAAGAAACAACCTCTATGTCAGAAACATAAATGTGCACTACTTAAAAAATGAATACCCCTCTAATATTCGGGTACTATGCTTTCTTACCTCCATTTTCTGTTTGGTGTCATTTCCCAAAAGGTCTCGGATTTCTTCATTGTAGATCTCTAAGTAGGAAGCCCTCACCAGGAACTTTGTATTTTCTGCACACTATCTTACACAGAAGACAACTAATGAATAAGAACCTATTCTTGAGAGGAAACACTTGATAATGAAGCACATTCATGTGACCTACATTAATACAACCTGGCCACTCAAATAGGCCCTGCCAGTCATACAAAGGCCTTGTCTGAGGTCAGCTTTTCCAACCACAGCAATTATAAAATAATGATCCCCACCAACTTATCCTTGGTGGCATTACAATATTGAAGGTGAAGACTGTACCTGAATGCTCTCGAAGATATGCTCAAAGGCCCTTGGGATGACCCCTCTCTGGGCTGCTGGCTCAGATACCCCCTGCATGGTGAAGGACTTGCCACTTCCAGTCTGGCCATATGCAAAAATTGTTCCATTGTACCCTTCAGTCACCCCCTGTCAGGAGAAAGAACAGTCTGTTTGCATCAACCATCACATTTTCATCACATTCCGTGCAAAGACAAATTTACATGCTTGTAGACTTTTTTAAGCAATATATGCCGATATGCTTACAATTAATTTCAGCAGTAGATTGATAGCAGCCTCTTCTCTAAATGATGAGCTCCAAGGTCATTAGCAAGGGGATATACTGTTGCTTAGGTGGCAATGGCACACTTGGTTTCCTAACTGTGACATGTATTTCGTTTACATCTCTACTGGAGGTGTCCAATAACCCAAGAGCTGGTGCTTCTGCTTGAAATCCACCAAAATCAAGTTGTGGAAATGTAGTAGGATTTATTGTAGGCCTACCTCAACCAAAGGGTAGGCGATCTCGTTGTACATCTGCTCAGTGGTTTGGCCAATGAAGTAGCTTCCATCAAAGGTGAATTGTTTTGGTGGCTCCTCCTTCGCCCCTGGCTTCTTGATCAAACACTGACACCTACTCGTCTCTACTGATACTACCATCTTACAATTCAGGATTTGCTCCCTATCATTCATCGGCCGACACCTGACCACTACCTTCACTGCCTCTGAAGCCATTTTTGCCTCTGTCTTCTTGGTATGTCTGAAATCAGGCAAGCACTGGTGACAAATTAGCAAGGCAGTCTGACACCAATGTTTGTCTATAAGAATTATCTCTTGATATGGGCTACAAACGTCAATATCATCATTGATATTATTGGCTACCAATGTCAATATCAATCATCAGTTGTTGAATCCATTTCAGGCATTGTGCAAGCTAACGGCAAGAAACAATAATTGTCGTTACAATAGTTTAGATTACTGTTCATTTGTAGCTAAACAATTAATCTCACTGGCAGCTATGACATACTTCATCCAGCTGACATACTATCTGATCAAAATAGTAAAGTCTAACATCAACCTGTTGATCTGGTCACAGAAGCAGGATAGCAAATCAGCATGATATAGTCAGTAGCTAAACTAGCTATTTCACATTGACCAAGTACCAAAGCAAACACAACCTGTAACATTACCGACGTTAGCTAACATATCAGGCCGCTTATTGGTTGGATTGGCAGATGACATGTCCTTCAATGAATACAATCCGTGCACAAATACAAAACAAAACTGCTAAACAGACTATTAAGATCGCCCGCCCGCTCGCTCTGTCTGTCTGTCTGTCTGTCTGTCTTCCCACGGCGTTCCATGTTGCTAGGCAACCACACACTTCTGCGATCAAAGCACGTCATGTTATAAGTGCCCCGAAGAATCGTCCAATCTTCCAAATCTACCCAAACAACAGATTTAGATCAAGTTCATAGAAAGATGTGTTCATTTATGCATATGTACAGTACCCGTCACACCTACGTTCTACATTGTAAAAAAATAAAATAAATAGTTAATACATCAAAACTATAAAATAATACATATGGAATCATGTACCAACCAAAGAAGTGTTAAACAAATCCAAATATATTTGAAATTTTAGATTATTCTAAGTAGCTGCCCTTTGCCTTGATGACAGCTTTGCACACTCTTGGCATTCTCCCAACCAGCCTTGCATGTGCATATGCTGAGTACTTGTTGGCTGCTTTTCCTTCACTCTGCGGTCCAACTCATCCCAAACCATCATCTCAATTGGGTTGAGGTCGGGTGACTGTGGAGGCCAGGTCATCTGATGCAGCACTCCATCACTCTCCTTCTTGATTATATAGCCCTTACACAGACTGCAGGTGGGTTTTTGGTCATTGTCCTGTTGAAAACAAATGATAGTCCCACTAAGCGCAAACCAGATGGGATGGCGTATCGCTGCAGATTGCTGTGGTAACCATACTGGTTAAGTGTGCCTTGAATTCTAAGTAAATCACTGACAGTGTCACCCCCACACCATAGTAGTGGTTTATTTGCAGCAATTCGACCATGAAGGCCTGATTCACGTGGTCTCCACTGAACAGTTGATGTTGAGATATGTCTGTTACTTGAACTCTGTGAAGTATATATTTGGGCTGTATTCTGAGGTGCAGTTAACTCTAATGGCTGCTGCCAACACACTGACTCAACTCCAGCCACTTTAATAATGGGAATTGATGGGAATTTATGTAAAATATATCACTAGCCACTTTAAACAATGCTACTTAATATAATGTTTACATACCCTACATTATTCATCTCATATGTCTACGTATATACTGTACTCTATATCATCTACTGCATCTTTATGTAATACATGTATCACGAGCCACTTTAAACTATGCCACTTTGTTTACATACTCATCTCATATGTATATACTGTACTCGATACCATCTACTGCATCTTGCCTATGCCGCTCTGTATCATCACTCATTCATATATCTTTATGTACATATTCTTTATCCCTTTACACTTGTGTGTATAAGGTAGTAGTTTTGGAATTGTTAGTTCGATTACTCGTTGGTTATTACTGCATTGTCGGAACTAGAAGCACAAGCATTTCGCTACACTTGCAACATTTGCTAACCATGTGTATGTGACAAATACATTTGATTTGATTTAATGATATCCTCTGCTGCGGGAGATAACTCTGGGGCTTCCTTTTCTGTGACAGTCCTCATGAGAGCCAGTTTCATCACAATGCTTGATGGTTTTTGCGACTGCACTTGAAGAAACTTTAAAAGTACTTGACATTTTCTGGATTGACTGACATTCATGTCTTAAAGTAATGATGGGCTGTTGTTTCTCTTTGCTTATTTGAACTTTTCTTGCCATAATATGGTCTTGGTCTTTTCCCAAATAGGGCTGTCTTCTGTATACCACCCTGTCCTTGTCACAACACAACTTATTGGCTCAAACGCATTAAGAAGGAAAGAAATTCCACAAATGTACTTAACAGGGAACACCTGTTAATTGAAATGCATTCCAGATGACTACCTCATGAAGCTGTTTGAGAGAATGCCAAGAGTGTGCAAAGCTGTCAACAAGGCAAAGGGTGGCTACTTTGAATAATCTCAAATCTAAAATATATTTGGATTTGTTTAGCACTTCTTTCATTACTATATGATTCCATGTGTTATTTCATAGTTTTGATGTCTTCACTATTATTCTACAATGTAGAAAATAGTAAAATAAAGAAAAACCCTGGAATGAGTGGTACTGTATACAATAGTGGTTCCAAAACTTTTTATAGTCCCGTACCCCTTCAAACATTCAACCTCCAGCTGCATACCCCCTCTTGCACCAGTGTCAGCGCACTCTCAAATGTAGTTTTTTTTTGCCACCGTTGTAAGCCTGCCACACACACACTATACGATACCTTTAAACATAAGAGTGAGTGTGAGTTTTTTTCACAACCCGGCTCATGGGAAGTGGCTCTTAGAGGACCAGGGTATTAATAATAATATAATTAATAATTTTGCTCTTTATTTAACAATCTTACATATAAAACCTTATTTGTTCATCGAAAATTGTGAATAACTCACCACAGGTTAATGAGAAGAGTGTGCTTGAAAGGATGCACATAACTCTGCAATGTTGGGTTGTATTGGAGAGTCTCACACTTAAATCATTTTCCACACAGTCTGTGCCTGTATTTAGTTTTCATGCTAGTGAGGACCGAGAATCCACTCTCACATAGGTACATGGTTGTAAAGGGAATTAGCAACTTAACAGCACGGTTTTCCAAAGCAGGATACTCTGAGCACAGCCGATCCATAAATCTGTCAGTGGCTTCTGATTAAATCAAATTTTCACAGAACTGCTTGTTGCAATTTTGATGAGGCCCTCTTGTTCAGATATCGGTAAGTGGACTGGAGGCAGGGGATGAAAGGGATAACAAATCCAGTTGTTTGTGTAATTAGCGCACTCAAGTGCATCACTGTATCACATTTGACATGATCTGTAAGCTTGAGTTAATTTGCACACAAATCATACAACGATGGAAAGACCTGTGTGTTGTGCAGACAGAGAAGAGCTCCAACTTCTTAATCATAGCCTCAGTTTTGTCCCGCACATTGAATATAGTTGCGGAGAGTCGCTGTAATCCTAGATTCAGATCCTTCAGGCGAGAAAAAAACATCACCCAGATAGGCCAGTCGTGTGAGAAACTCATCTTGCAAGCGGTCAGACAAGTGAAAATGATTGTAACGTCTGTCTTGGGTGGAAGAAGGAGAGTACCAAAGCGCAGCGTGGTTAGTGTTCATCTTTTTAATAAACAACTGAACACGTCAAAAATACAAAACAACAGTGACAACCGAAACAGTTCTATCTTGTGCAGCCACACAAAGACTGAAAATAACCACCCACAAAACACAATAGAAAACAGGCTACCTAAATATGGTTCTCAATCAGGGACAACAATTGACAGCTGCCTCTGATTGAGAACCATATCAGGCCAAACACAGAAATAGAAAATCATAGAAAAACTAACATAGACAACCCACCCAACTCACGCCCTGACCATACTAAAACAAAAGACAAAACAAAGGAACTAAGGTCAGAACGTGACAATGATGGTCAGTAAAGAACACTTTAAGCTTTTCTCTAAATTAAAAAAAAAAATGGGTCAATGTCACACCCTGGCCATAGAGAGGCTTTTTATTCTCTATTTTGGTTAGGCCAGGGTGTGACTCGGGTGGGCGTGCTGTTATTTTGTCTATGTTTTTGTTTTATGTTTTGTATTTCTGGTTTTGGCCTGGTGTGGTTCCCAATCAGAGGCAGCTGTCAATCGTTGTCTCTGATTGAGAACCATACTTAGGCAGCCTGTTTTCCCACTATGCAGTGTGGGTAGTTATTTTCTGGTTAGTGTGGTTTGCACTTGATGGAGCTCGTTCGGTTGTTCGTTCGGTGCTTGTTCGTTCGGTGCTTGTTCGTTCGGTGCTTGTTCGTTCGGTGCTTGTTCGTTCGGTGCTTGTTCGTTCGGTGCTTGTTCGTTCGGTGCTTGTTCGTTCGGTGCTTGTTCGTTCGGTGCTTGTTCGTTCGGTGCTTGTTCGTTCGGTGCTTGTTCGTTTGGTGCTTGTTCGTTTGGTGCTTGTTCGGTTGTTCGTTTGGTGCTTGTTCGTTTGGTGCTTGTTCGGTTGTTCGTTTGGTGCTTGTTCGTTTGGTGCTTGTTTGGTAGTTCTTTTGGTGCTTGTTTGGTAGTGTTCAGTTTTACCATTAAAATTATGAACACTTACCACACTGCACCATGGTCCTAACCTTCTTCCACCAATGAAAATCATTAGTCAATACTTTGCCCCTTGACAACCAGCGCACTTGTGAAAGTGTTACATGGTCACTGCCCATATCATTGCATGGTGCAGAAAATACATGAGAGTTCAGGGAGCTTGCTTTAACAAAGTTAGCCATTTTCACTGTAGTGTCCAAAACGTCTTTCAAGCTGTCAGGCCATTCCCTTGGCAGCAAGAGCCTCTTGGTGGATGCTGCAGTGTACTCACCAAGTGGTGTCGGGAGCAACTGCTTGCACATGCATTACCACTCAACTATGTCTCCCTGTCATGGCTTTTGCGCCATCAGTACCAACACATCTTGACCAGCAAAGTCCATTTGATGTCACAAAGCTGTCCAGTATTTAAAAAGTATCCTCTCCTGGTTTCCAGTAGTTTGCAGAAGAGGATGGCTTCCTTAATTGACCCCCCCACAAACATAACGGACTCATACCAGGAGCTGTGCCAGGCCCAACACATCTGTTGACTCATCCAGCTATAACGCATAGAATTCACTGGCTTGTATGCGAAGCAGTAATTGTAATCTCCTGTCATGAAACAGTGTTTGATGAAAACATCATCTGTATAATTTTTTTGTGCCTTTTCCAACCAGCATTGTCCCAGCCATATCCGCAGCAACAGTAAGAATTAAGTCCTCCACAATAGTATGGGGCTTGCCTGTCCTAGCCACTTGGTAGCTCACCATTGATGTTATCTGTTATTTTTATACATGTCTTACTACTCGAAAGTTGTCTTAATTCTCTCAAACTCCCGTGGCTTATTTTTCAAATTGGCATGTTTTCTTTCTAAATATCTGCACAAGAGTGAAGGTTTCATTGAGTTGTGGGATAGTACTTTTGCACATATAACAAACTGTGGCTGAGGAAAGGCTACTCCCAATATAAGTGAACCCCAAATCAATGTAGTTCTCATCATATTTGTGCCTCTTCAATGGTCCAACGTCCCTGTCTGTTTGATGCTTTCCCGGGTAAGGGGGAAGTAGCTCTTCGGCTGCATCAGATTCACAACTGTAAGTGTCCATGCTAGCTGGGCTAACACAACAAATGTAGAATTACTGATGCTAGCATTGGATGTGCTCGTGGAAGCAGAACAACTTGTGTAGTACCTGTGGAGCTGATATGTGTCTCTATGGACGCGGGCCTTACTTTTTATTTTTATTTGGACCATTTATCAATTTTCAAGCAAACGGAATGAGCAGCAGATACGTTAAGGTTAGCTAGAATTCCCGCGAGATAGTAACGGTTAATGTGATTGGATGTTAATTATTTGACTGGACTACCTGTATTTGACATTGTGTTGTTATTTTGCTGAACACTAGATGGTTTCATTTTATTTTTGGCAGTGAAACGAGGCTACTCAGGCAAGAAAAAGAGTTCACCCAAATTTATAGCCCTGTTGGAAATACAAATGGTCTGTTTGAAAATTTGAATATTTATATATATGATTTATATATATATATTTTTTAAAGTATGTGAATCACATTTTTATTTGGCGTACCCCAGTTTGGGAATACCTGGTATACAGTATACAATATGGCAATGCATTATGCTTAAAAATATAAAACACAACAATACACTTTCATTCAGCAAGTACATTTATCTGTAATCAAAATGAAGAAATACTGCTAGTTCTCACAGAACACATTAAAAGACGGCAGTGAAAAACACTAATTCAAAAAGACAGTTTAACATGAGTCAGAGTTAATGTACAAAAAAAACCTTAGTCTGCTTAATCTATAAAAAATGTCCCTATATAGTCTATACAAACACACAAATAATATTCCTACGTTTTAAAATAATGTAATTAAAATAATATAATTCAAACGTAGGTGAAGTAAAGTAGGTGCAGCTAAAACATAGAAGAATATACTCAAACACACAGCTTTTTGACATTAAAACAACCCTACATCCCAGAGGCTAAGTGTCAAAATGTTACTCTACTCATCACAATTGACCTGCTGGAAGTAAATTTGATAGTTAGAGTTGTGTTTCTATCAGAAATCTGAAAACAATAACAAAAGTGAAGCATACAAGTTAATGAATTATATTATATTTAAGGTGTCAGTGTAACATTTTTGTATTTTAATTTTTTTTTTTTTTTAACCTTTATTTAACCAGGCAAGTCAGTTAAGAACACATTCTTATTTTCAATGATGGCCTGAGAACAGTGGGTTAACTGCCTGTTCAGGGGCAGAACGACAGATTTGTACCTTGTCAGCTCGGGGGTTTGAACTTGCAACCTTGCGGTTACTAGTCCAACGCTCTAACCACTAGGCTACACTGCCGCCTGTGTCTTTTAGAAAATGAGATACATTGATCAATCCAATGATCAGATGACTTTTAAACCCATTGTTTCCTCTGGGTATATTTCGCATTCTTTCTTTTGAGGCCTTGGTGTAAGGCTAAAGGCAGTGCCTTAGCAACGTTCTCCTCCCACTCATAGCAGTGGTTCACACGGGCACAACTCAGCGGACAGTCCAGCTCCCCCTTGATATTGGTGCAGTGCTCTATCAAGGCAGCAATGGTGCTAAATTCTATGTGGCAGTTCTAGTACAACAACATAAAAAATACTAATTACTACATTGCTAGTGGAAAATACATTAAACTTAAAAGCAAGTCAAATATGAATAACTGACAAGACTGCTCACCTCAAGCAGGTATTTCCCGTTGGAGGTATTGTCTATTAGGTGGGTGACCAGTCCAGAAGAGAAACGAATTATGAGAGAGCCACAGCCAGTTCTCTTAGGATGGGGGCACAGCAGGTACGACCCCAGGACATCCTCTGCAAGCAGGGAGGAGCTGCTGTCACTGCAACACATGATAAGGATTTAGAGACCACTGACAGTTCAGATGAGTTCTCATCAAGTGACAGTGGTGGAAAAAGTACTCAATTGTCATAATTGAGTAAAAGTAAAGATACCGTAATAGACAATGACTCAATAAAAAGTGAGTCACCCAGTAAAATACTACTTACAGTGGCAAGAAAAAGTATGTGAACCCTTTGGAATTACCTGGATTTTTGCATAAATTGGTCATAGCATTTGGTCATAGCATTTCATCTGATCTTCATCTTCAACAACAATAGACAAACACAGTGTGCTTAAACTAATAGCACACAAATTATTGTATTTTTCTTGTCTATATTGAATACATAATTTAAACATTCACAGTGTCTGTTGGAAAAAGTATTTGAACCCCTAGGCAAATGACCTCAAAGTGAATTGGAGTCAGGAGTCGGCTAACCTGGAGTCCAAACAACGAGACGAAATTGGAGATGTTGGTTAGAGCTTCCGTGCCTTATAAAAAACACTCACAAAATGTAAGTTTGCTATTCACAAGAAGCATTGCCTGATGTGAATCATGCCTCGAACAAAAGAGATCTCAGAAGACCTAAGATTAAGAATTGTTGACTTGCATAAAGCTGGAAAGGGTTACAAAAGTATCTCTAAAAGCCTTGATGTTCATCAGTCCACGGTAAGACAAAATGTCTATAAATGGAGAAAGTTCAGCACTGTTGCTACTCTCCCTAGGAGTGGCCATCCTGCAAAGATGACTGCAAGATCATTCTCAATGAGGTTAAAAAAATCTTAGTGTCAGCAAAAGACTTACAGAAATCTCTGCAACATGCTAACATCTCTGTTGACGAGTCTACAATATGTAAAACACTCAACAAGAATGGTGTTCATGGGACGACACCATGGAAGAATCCACTGCTGTCCAAAAAAAACCCATTGCTGCATGTCTGAAGTTCGCACAAGAGCACCTGGATGTTCCACAGCGCTACTGACAAAATATTCTGTGGACAGATGAAACTACAGTTGAGTTGTTTGGAAGGAACACACATCACTATGTGTGGAGAAAAAAAGGCCCCAACTGTAAAGTATGGGGAAGGGAGCATCATGGTTTGTGGCTGATTTGCTGCCTCGGGGCCTGGACAGCTTGCTATCATTGATGGAAAAATGAATTCCCAAGTTTATCAATACATTTTGCAGGAGAATGTTAGACTATCTGTCTGCCAATTGAAGATCAACAGAAGTTGGGTGATGCAGGACAGGACAACGACCCAAAACACAGAGGTAAATCAACAACAGAATGGCTTCAACAGAAGAAAATACAACTTCTGGAGTAGCCCAGTCAGAGTCCTGACCTCAACCAGATTGGGATGCTGTGGCATGACCTCAAGAGAATGGTTCACACCAGACATCCCAAGAATATTGCTGAACTGAAACAGTTTTGTAAAGAGGAATGGTCCAAAATTCCTCCTGACTGTTGTGCAGGACTGATCGACAACTACAGAAAACGTTTGGTTAAAGTTATTGCTGCCAAAGGAGGGTCAACCAGTTATTAAATCCAAGGATTCACATATTTTTCCCACCCTGCACTGTGAATGTTTACGCGGTGTGTTCAATAAAGACATGAAAACGTATAATTGTTTGTGTGTTATTAGATTAAGCAGACTGTTTGTCTATTGTTGTGACTTGTCTATTTTTGAAACTGAAGATCAGATTAGATATGATGACCAATTCATACAGAAATCCAGGTAATTCCAAAGGGTTTACATACTTTTTCTTGCCACTGTAAGTAAAAGTCTAAAAGTATTTGGTTGTAAACATATTTAAGTATCAAAAGTAAATGGAATTGCTCAAATATAAAAGTATAAATAATTTCAAATTCCTTATTTTAAGCAAACCAGAAGGCCCAATAATAATTATGTATATTTTAATTTACATTTAGCCAGGAGCACCTTCCAACACTCAGGCATAATTTACAAACAAAGCATGTGTTTAGTGAATCCACCAGATCAAAAGCAGTATGGATGAGCAGGGATGTTCTCCTGATAAGTGCGTGAATTGGACCCTTTTCCTGTCAAAATGTAACACGTACTTTTGGGTGTCAGGGAAAATGTATGGAGTAAACTGTACATTAATTTCTTTAGGAATGTAGTGAAGTAAAAATTGGCAATAATATAAATAGTAAAGTAAAGTACAGATACCCCCCCAAAAATACTTTAGTAGTACTTTAAAGTATTTTTACTTAAGTACTTTACACCACTGTCAAGTGAACACTCCATAAAATACACTAGGAACTAGCATCAGTGTGAGTGAGGTAAATGCAAGAGAGAGGACTCACGTGGCAATGCCAGCCCAACACCACACTGCTTGAGCCAGAGCTTCTTCTGTTTCAGCAAGGCTCGGGGCCCGGGCTCTCCTCACTGGCATTTTGTCCTGCCCCTTCCCTGTTTCACACATAAGAAGAGAGATTCCTTAGCATCTTGTGATGATCCCATTCCAAGTGGTCCCTCTAGGGAATTATTTCAACATTACCTAATGAATTGTTTCACTCTTGAAAGTGCTCTCTGCACATTTAGCCCACCTTCTGGAGAGTTTAGCTGATCCTGGAGGTGACGTTGTTTGTGAGGGCTGTAAGTGAAGGAGCGATAGGCTCCTGAGCGTAGTACTTTGTTGCGGATGGCTCTCTTGCGCACCAGGGAAGGAGAGGAGTTGAAGACCTCCTCTTGGCTGCTCGGTTGTTCCTCAGTTGTTGTTCCGTTGTTCTTCAATGGGAAGACCTACAATAAAGACCCATAGGAAGTATTAACTGGCCAACTGCTAAGCCAGCGAAATGTACGGGCTCAGCAAAGAAAATAAAAATAGCACAGTGAAATAATACTTTCACTATTCAGTTAAAACATAAACAAGTTTGTCCTGACCTTTTCCCCTGGGAGTAAGCCCAGAGTGGGGGCCCTTCGGAATGACACAAGGGCACTGACACAGAGAGGGAAGCCCTGGTTGAGGAGGGAGGGGGCACGGTTGGGCAGTGGGCCGACAGACTCATCCTGCACCTCCTCTGGGTGCTTTGCCAGGTAGGACAGCTGGAAACAGCGGCACAGCAACAGGTTCAGGAACTGGGCCTGGGAGAAAACAACATACCAACAGAGAGACAAATCAGATACAAGAAACTGCAGCTTAACAGACACACAAAGGGATTTTCTTGTCAATCATCTTGGGAGATAAAGATCCAATACAGGTTCTTACTGCTCTGGCATGCCTAGCCTTGAAAAGGTGGCAGTATAGCTGGGCATCAGGGCTGCCGGGGTTGTGGGAAACAAAGGCGAACTGGGCGTCCGAGGGGTGGGCAGTGGAAAGGGAGACCCTTCGTAGAGCATGGGCCATGAGGAGGGTCTACAGACAAGGAAGAGTAAAGTAATTCACAAAAGGAAAGAAATTATGTTGATGACTTTTAAGACTGGGAATTTCAACTCTTACCGTCTCATCTTCATCATACATCTTCACCCCTTTGATGGAAAATTTAAGGGACACAGGCCTCCTTTTCTTGCATGTCTGTGAAAAAGACATTTCAACACCTCAGGCAAAGCTTTTCATGTTTGCCTTTGCATTCGGGCTGTCTACAAATTCCACATCTCCACCATAATAAGTTGTGAACAATCAAAATGTGTTGTAATGTACTGCTGCTGCTTTCTAGCCTGTCACTACCAGCACCTACTTTGAGAGACTTTAGCTGTGTGTGCAACTGCTGCATCTGATCGTCCAAACAGCAGTCGTCCACATGAAAAGACCCAACATACTATATAAACAAGAAAGACTATGTTACACATACTATCAATTGTTGATTATAGATAAACACGTAATGTAACTAATTAACAAGGTTTTAAAAGGGAAGTAGAGTCCACTCAGATTTCATCCTCTTAGGACACATAAAAAAAATAATATACTGAACAAAAAAATAAACGCAACAATTTCAAAGATTTTACTGAGTTACTGTTCATATACGGAAATTAGACAATTTAAATAAATTAGTTAGTACCTAATCTATGGATTTCCTTTTTTTTAAGGTAGGGGCATGGATCAGAAAACCAGTCAGCATATGGTGTGACATCTCCTTCGCATAGAGTTTATCAGACTGTTGATTGTGGCCTGTGAAATGTTGTCCCACTCCTCTTCAATGGCTGTGAGAAGTTGTTGGATATTTTCAGGGACTGGAACACGATGTCATACACATCGATCCAGAGCATCCCAAACATGCTCAATGGGAGACATGTCTGGTGAGTATGCAGGGCATGGAAGAACTGGGACATTTTCAGCTTCCAGGAATTGTGTACATATCCTTGCGACATGTGGCTGTGCTGTGGCTGTGCATTACCATGCTGAAACATGAAGTGATGGTGGCGGATGAATGGCACGACAATGGGCCTCAGGATCTCGTCATGGTATCTCTGTGCATTCAAATTGCCACCGATAAAATGCAATTGTGTTCGTTGTCCGTAACTCATGCCTGCCCATACCATAATCCCACCACCACCATGGGGCACTCTGTTCACAACGTTGAAGTCAGCAATACGCTCGCCCACACAACACCATACACGTGGGCTGTGGTTGTGAGGCTGGATGGACGTACTGCCAAATTCTCTGAAACAGCGTTGGAGGCGGCTTATGGTACAAAGTGGCCTAAAAAGTACATTATTTTAGAGTGCACATTACACAGGTGCCCCACATATTAGAGTGGTGCATCTGTGTAATCAGCTTCCTGTCAGGTGAATGAATTATCTTGGCAAAGGAGGAATGCACACTAATAGGGATTTAAATAAATGTGTGCACAGAATTTGAGAGAAATAAGCTTTTTGTGCGTATGGAACATTTCTGGGGTATTTTCTTTCAGCTCATGAAACACAGGACCAGCACTTTACATGTTGTTTATATTTTTGTTCAGTGTAGTAACCAACTCCTATATGGGGAGGAGAAATATGTATTTTGCTCTGTCAGTGGATATGGCTTACCTCAGCTGACCTTGTAACTGTGCCATCCTCCCTGACCGGTGTCTCACCCATCCTTCTCACTCCTGAGTTAGCCTACTTCTTTATGCTGCTGTTTCTGGAGGAGTTCCCCTGAGTTCTGCAGAATATAGCAGAGAGCTTTACAGCACCCAGTATGATCAACATTAGACATGTGAATGATGTGTCATATGCACTAGCCGGTAGTGTTATTTTCCCCATGTGAAAAAATGCTTTTGTAGGCAGGTAGAAGTGCTAAAATGAGCTGTGAACAATTCAAACCTTTTAATTTTAAGCTAGAAACAGGTATGTTTGGTGAAATGGTGTAAAGTACTTAAGTAAAAATACTTTAAAGTACTAATTAAGTACTTTTACTTCACTACAATCCTAAAGAAAATAATATACAGTACTTTTTACTCCATACATTTTCCCCTCACACCCAAAAGTATTTCTTACATTTTGAATGCTTAGCCGGACTGGAAAGTTGGAGGGGTCCTGCTGCAACATCATCTCTCAGAGCAGTCATCCCTCAGGGTCTACAATGTCATCTCTCAGAGCAGTCATCCCTCAGGATCTACAATGTAATCTCTCAGGAAAAGTGGGGGTTTCGAAAGGAGTGGACATTTTGAAAGGAACCATATAAGGAGAAGTGTGGGTTTTGAAAGGTGCCACTCAAGATGTCAGTCATGTTCTGCAGAGATGACAGTAAGGAATTTTAGTTATCCCCCAAAAATGTCTATTTACCCATTGTGAACTGTGTCTTTGAACGTAACCTACTGGTAACCATGTATGTAACGTTACGTTTTCGTAAATGTAAATACTTGTTAACTTTAGATACCTGAACTTGAACAATGCATGATTTATTATTGACTATTTTAAATAATAATAATAATAATTTAAATATCAAGTAATTTCAGTTCTAGCAGTTATGGAATTCCAGCACTTCTAGTTAAAAGACTCCTTTGAATCGCCACTTCTCCTTATATGGTTCCTTTCAAAATCCCCACTTCTCCTTATATGGTTCTTTTCAAAATCCCCACTTCTCCTTATATGGTTCTTTTCAAAATCCCCACTTCTCCTTATATGGTTCCTTTCAAAATCCCCACTTCTCCTTATATGGTTCCTTTCAAAATCCCCACTTCTCCTTATATGGTTATTTTCAAAATCCCCACTTCTCCTTATATGGTTCCTTTCAAAATCCCCACTTCTCCTTATATGGTTCCTTTCAAAATCCCCACTTCTCCTTATATGGTTCCTTTCAAAATCCCCACTTCTCCTTATATGGTTCTTTTCAAAATCCCCACTTCTCCTTATATGGTTCCTTTCAAAATCCCCACTTCTCCTTATATGGTTCCTTTCAAAATCCCCACTTCTCCTTATATGGTTCCTTTCAAAATCCCCACTTCTCCTTATATGGTTCTTTTCAAAATCCCCACTTCTCCTTATATGGTTATTTTCAAAATCCCCACTTCTCCTTATATGGTTCCTTTCAAAATCCCCACTTCTCCTTATATGGTTCCTTTCAAAATCCCCACTTCTCCTTATATGGTTCCTTTCAAAATCCCCACTTCTCCTTATATGGTTCCTTTTGACACCTCCACTTTTCCTGAGCGATGCACTGCACTGAGAGATGACATATTAGTAGATGGCAGCATAGAGACCCTGAGGGATGACTGCTCTGAGAGATGATGTCGCAGCTGGATCCTAATGGAAAATTGTCCAATTCATGCACTTATCAAGAGAATATCGCTGGTCGTCCCTACTGCATCTGACCTGGCAGAGGTCACTAAACACAAATTATGTCTGAGTGTTGAAGTGTGCCCTTGGCTATCCATTGAAAAAAACTTCAAAAAGGAAATTGTGCCGTCTGATTTGCTTAATACAAGGATTTTGAAATGATTTATACTTTTGATACTTAAGTATATTTGAGCAATTACATTTACTTTGATACTTAAGTACATTTGAAACCAAACTCTTTTAGACTTTTACTCAAGTAGTATTTTACTGGGTGACTTTCACTTTTACTTGAGTCATTTTCTATAAAAAGGTATCTTTACTTTTACTCAAGTATGACAATTGGGTACTTTTTCCACCACTGGTGTGGTGGTAGATAGGAAGGCTTCAGCAATTTCCAAAACTCGAGTCTGTCAGGTTATTATCTGCCCCTTCTCCTCTTGGCCATATTATGAAAAGGCTATATGCACCTGCAATCTGATAGGTTGTTGCATTGTTGTGTTTGAATCTTCTAATTAATTACATGCCACACATTTTGAGTAGCATACAAATCACTATTACTGGTGTGGATTTAACCAGATGTAAAAATGTATTCCATAACCTACATCATTCAGAGCATGCAGGTATCACCCATTAGTCTGCAGGGATGGGTAGGTTACTTTCTAAATGTAATCAGTTACAGTTACTAGTTGGCTTTCCATAATTGTAATCAGTAAAGTAACTTTTGGATTAACCAAACTCAGTAACATAATCTGATTACATTCAGTTACTTTTAGATTACTTTCCCCTTAAAATGCATTAGAAGAAGACAAAAATGTATGTTACCAATTGAACTACATCTATTGCAGGATAAATCAATGTTAAAGTTTACATAGCTGGCCATATGGATGTTAAATGTTACTTTATGGGTTGGTTATGTAGGCTTCTTCTAACCAATCTCTTCCCCACTACATATAATACAATGAAATTATATATTTACATTAAAAACCAAAGTCTATCAGAATTCCAGTCAATCCAATAAATGTTATACCCCTTGATCTTCAAGAAAAGGATTTGGAAATATGGAAGTATAGATTAGCCTAATTATTTTGCTTGAGCATAATCCCAAAACTAAGGATTTATTAGCCAACCCTACTCTGTTTATGATTTTGTTGTCATGCAGGACTGATTGGGCTCATTGATTCGAGTTGAAAAAGAAATGCTGCGCTCATGGAATGGCATGCTTTGAGCACTACTGAAAAGTGCTATTTACATGTGAAAAATTAATGCCATATGCTGAATTTGCTATAGGCCTATTGTTTACCTTTTTGTTGGTGACACTTTGATATCTTGATAGCAGTTTAAAGGGCAAATCCACCGATGAAACAAGAACTAAATCGTTTCGCCGCCTCTGTTTTGGTAGGCTGAGGGATGGGCTTGGAGAAATGTAACCACTCTCAAGATTAATAGACAGAGCTACGGATGCAAGGACTGACCATCCATGATATCAAAATTATTGTTTTAACCATATTATGAGGCTATACAGTGTTTGTTTACATTTACAATGTTTACAAACATTGGATAAAAACAAGGTTATATTTTGGGTTCTCATGGAGTGTGAAAGTTGAATTAAACTCATGAGCTCATGATTTATAAGTCAAAAATTTGATGTAGCAACAACATATTGCCCCTTTAAGTATGTCAAAAGTGTGCGAGTTTGAACAGGCCTATGGGGGGGAAAAAATATTTTTATTCCATAGGCTGGGATCCGCACTATGCAGCTGTTGCAAGAGCGCATTTTTCACTGGCAGTCCACTGGTTTCAAAAACAATGATTGATGGGCAGTTTAAACTTCTTGAATTCAACCATTATCGGGTTCAAATACACGTTTGGATTTGTGAACAGCCATCCACAACAACCACGTTCCGTAAGGCACAAATAGCTAAATGAGAGAGCAGCAGTGTGATTCACATCAATGCGCTGTATAGATATCAATAAGTGATATCCGTATCGCCGTAGACTACACTGCTGTCATCCTTACCTCCAAGCGTTGATTCAAATTGGATAATCTTTGGATGCTGACATCAGTCGCACCATTGGAAGACATACCTTGGACTGTAGCCTACAAAAGCCTCTTCCTGCGCTTTTCCCTCGATCGATCAAACACATTTCGTGTGTCATCAGTGGTCAGACTCGCTCAGGTGGAACTAACTTAAATGTGTGACTTTTTTTCAATGCTAATTTGAGTGTCATTTACAAAACAGAGAAGTGTCACAAAGATTGTTTTTACAAACATCCTTTCTGAATTTAAAAGTAATCCTTGAAGTAATCATCTAGTTTTTCAAAAGTATCTAGTTAAAAATATTTTTGTTGGTAATATATTACAAGGATCGTTTTTGTAATCCGTTACTCCCAAACCTGTTAGTCTGTTCTATGAACGCAAACATTTATGCAAGGATTCAGTTAAACGCATGTACAGCTTTGGCAAAGTAAACATAAACAATAAATCCATTCTAATCAAATATCTTACTTTAGGGCCACAACAACGCTCTTTTCACTTCCGCACTCTTGTACTCCGGACCCCGTTCCAAACTCTGAATTCCTCTCCCAGTCAAAGTTACCTCATCGTCAAGTTGACGCCCGCCCCGACTCTGAATTGAGTTGGCTATTCACCGGTGTGTTTGGGCGGGACTAGAAACGTTTACCTTTCCGAGACATATTTGAGATAAAAAAAAACGTTTAAACGCACGATGAGCCGATATAAATCAGCCCATATTGATGGTCCATACACTCATTGCGCAACATAGGTGTAGACCTAGATATGGGATGTATTCATTACGCGACTTATGTTGCAAAACGTTTATTTTTTATATATAACGGAAGCAAACGGAACGAAATGGAGTGACATACCTGCAGTTGTCTGAAAGACACTAGTTTTAACTAATGATTAATAAACCCTTCACTGATTTGCAGCAGCCCATCCATCCTGAATTTAAATGTATGTTAATTTCATAATTTCCCCCTTGTTCATCAACATGCTCAACATTTGCAAAGTAAACAGTTGTTGCATCTCTCTGAATGAGGATCCACTTAATGCACCAAATAATGATTTATAAACTGTATGGACATAGGCCTAATAAATTGTAACGTTCTCGTCTATTTAATAACCCTTTACTCAAACTATCCAGCACTTTATTCATGAGTGAACCAAATTGACATTATGGATTTGTATTGTGTAGTATTTAAAATATATACTTCAGCGCCAACAGCAGACACACTATTTCGTGTTTGTCTCCCCTTGAGACCATGACAGAATGAAGGAAGTACAAATATAGCCATTTTAATAATGACTTGGGAAAAAGCATAACATAAAGAGTACACGCATGCATGCAGGGTATGAGCTACGCTCCTTCAAAACAAAGTGTGTTATTCACAATCTTTCACTATTACACAGAACGTAGAAGATTGTATTGGTCTGTTTTCTTTTCGCTTTATAGGACACAACCAATTCACTTTGATTAGCTTGTTTGTTTACACACACAAAAAAAATCCCCTAATACTATGCAGTAGTACTGAAAATCACAATGACAAACAGTGCTTCCTGATCAGTTAGTCTCCAATCAAATTAAGTATTTTAACCACAGGCCCAGCGATGGATATGTTTCACTCATACGATCATTTAAATAACAGAATTCGTAATAAACAATAATTCATTACATGAAAAGTTGGCTGTCATTATGCTCTCAAATTCACTCAATAACATAAATCTCAATATCCTTTAAGATGAGTTCACTCCAAATTAAATGTAGAGAAATCAAAAATGTTGTAGAGGAAGAAAGTTTCCAAAATGCTAAACAAATTATTTGATAAAAGGAATGTGTCCAGGTAAAACATGGTAGAGTGGACTGGGACAAAATTTAAAAAGTAAAAGTCACTGATTCTGGATCTCTGCCTATACATTATCAAAATTAAGTGTGTGAGGGAAATAAAAGTAGTGATGGAAATTTCACAATTCTTTACCTAGGCAGTTTTACATATTTTAAGAGGCCATTCTACACAATGGAGATTAAAAGTTGGGTTCACAGAAATAGAACAGTTCCCAAGTACAGTAAATTGACATGAACTAATAACTGCCACATCCCAATCCAACAGAGAAAGTAATTCTATAGCCCCAAACTGGAGGAAAACAATGATGCGAAAGAGAGCATGGAGAGAGGCAGAGCACCACTGTCTTCAGAGCTACAGTTAAACTTCCACTGCTGGGCAATAGTAAACTCACTTCTTCCCCCTCAGGGACTTGCGAGCTGCTGGCTTGGCCTTCACTGCAGAATTGGCTGCTGCCTTCTTTGCAGGAGGTGACTTTTTGGGCGTTGGCCGCTTAGATGCCTTGCTCATCAGCTTTTTGATGATGGGCGTTTTGGGCTTGCTCGCAGGTGCAGCTTTCTTGACTGGTGGGGGTGCCTTGACTGGTGGGGATACCTTGACTGGTGGGGATGCAGACCTCTTTGCTGGGGGTGCAGACCTCTTTGCTGGGGGTGCAGACTTCTTGGCTGGGGGTGCAGACTTCTTGGCTGGGGGTGCAGACTTCTTGGCTGGGGGTGCAGACTTCTTGGCTGGGGGTGCAGACTTCTTGGCTGGGGGTGCAGACCTCTTTGCTGGGGCAGCTCTCTTTTTGCCCTTAGCCCTTGACTGACTTGCCGGCCGAGACTTCTTGCTGGGGGGGGGACGACGCGCTTTAGGTGGTGGCCTCTTCCCAGCTTTCCTAAGGATCGTATTGAACAAATACACTGTTAGTGAGTTTCAAATGGTTCACTGCTATGTATGACAATATCAATCAAAATATTCTCATTGGATTTTATCCACTTGACCTTCGACTCACCTCTTAGGAGGGGGTTCATCATCTGACTCTTCTTCCTCGGACGAGTCCTTTTCCTCCTCATCAGAGTCCTCATCAGACAAGTCAACCCTCTTTCTGCGTTTGTCCTTCTCCGCCACTTTCTGCTCCTTCACGTTCTGTTTTTCAGGGAACAGAATGGCTGGGCTGTGGAATAAGAAGAGACAGTCTGATCTTTAACCTTTCGGTTCCAGGTGAGTGAACTTCAGGAAATACTGTTCCTGGTATAGCACATGCAATGCAATGATGTAGAGGGCAACAATATACGTCACATAGTAGCAATGCAATGATGTACAGAGGGTAGCAATGTACATCACATAGTAACCTTCCTATAGTGGTGTTCTACCTGGGGTAGTAAGGGTAGCAGAGCTGGTAGGTTCCGTTTAGCCCATTCCCAGTGATCTGATCCATCCAGCCCATCATTTTGCACTTCTGCAGGGTCCTCTTCAGGTTGTTCACTGAGGGAAGAGAAGTGCCTGGGGTCAATAAAGCATCTTTACATCTCTGATTTAACCTAGCTAATGAGAGCGCTCCTGCAGTTGCAGGTAGGCATTCACATCTTGCCAAAGCAGTGTTTCTCTTAAGAGAGTCAGGGAGCAGGTCTTACCCACACGGTACTCCATGCTGTCCTGGTTTGTCTCTAACAGGAATTTGCGGAGTGTGGTGGTGCTGCAAGTCTTGGGTTCGTTCATTGCCACAATGGCTGTCATGATAGCGTCCTCCAGGGGCCCGCCTTTAAGCAGGAACTTGCCCCCTTCCCGCTTCAGCTGTAAGAGAGTAAGAGGGGCTGAGATAAACACTTCATACAACAGAGATCCAACATCAGACTTCATGAAGTACACTGAATTGTGCATTCCTTTAGTATAAGGCTAACCTGAAATGTTCCAGAGGCACCTTTTCCAGTGATCTGCTCCAGATGACCCTTGTCCACAGCTCTCACCAGGGCACTCTTTAGAATATCTGGCCTAGGAATGAAATCGTGACTGCATTGGAAATTCTATTTAACCTCCACGAACATCCCATAGTTCAAAGGTACTGCATTAAACATTCTGTAGATTTGGGTTGTGCACAGGGTTGCATTGCTATGTCAAGTAATACTGTAAGTTAGCATGTGTTTACGTACTCCAAACAGAATAAGAGACCCCACCCATCCCAATATAACAATAAAACAGTTATTTACCTATGCTCCACATTGAGTTGAGGGAAGTGCTGCTCCACATATTTCTTGATCAGGATATAAGACGCCTCTTTGGGCTCACATAGCCGTGTGATGATCAGGGGCAGAGCATCCCCAAGGGTCTCTGCCTTCAACCCAGGTGCCACGACGATCGGCTTCTAGCACCAAACCATCACAATCAGAATCACTGTCAAACAAAGTGGTGCTCTGTAGCTCAGTTGGTAGAGCATGGCGCTGGCAACGCCAGGATAGTGGGTTCAGTTCCAGTAAAAAAAATATTCAAAAATGTATGCAAGCATGATTTCACATAAGTGTCTGCTAAATGGCATATATTATCCAAACGCTGCCTACTCAAAGCCAATGGAACAATCACATAATAGTCAATTGTAATTGTTAGTGTTGAAGTTTGTAGATCGGCGGCTGAAAATTACCTACCCCTTTAGCAGTTGGTTTATTAGAGGACTGCTTCCCAATGGTAAAGCTCCCAGAAAGGCCTTTACCCTTTAGCTGTGAGAGTGAATAAAAAGGTAAAGCAACAGTACTACGCAGGCAGGTAAACCACCAGACAAACAGGATATAGGGCACCACAACAAGTAACCCACAGATCAAAAACACCAAGACTGCTGCCTACCATTTGCAATTCATGTTAATACATGGTAAGCTTTGGTCCGTGATAAGGACTCCTCACCTGTTTGACGGTGCCCTTCTCCAGCTGCCTCTTGAGAGCTTTCTTAAGGAGGAATTTCCTCTTCTCTAAGTTAGGGTATTTCTTCACAATGTACTTCATGACAGAATGGGCTGAGGCCCCAGTTTTCTCCTTGCAGGACTGCAGAGGAAATATGATGAGTTGCAGGGGTTGCATTCGTGGGGAATAAGGGAGAACTACATAATACAAAGGTAAGTGTTTTGTGGTGTACAGACCTCAATGGCCTCGATGAGGATGTCGTCCATCTTAGGCAGCTGCATGGTGGAGGTGCTCTTATTAGTGAGCGTTGCACGTTTGCTGGCAGACATGGTTGCCCAGGCGGGAATGGCCCTTTTCACTGGCTTCTTCACTTTCTCTTTCACGCCATCCTTCTCTCTGCAACCAACCAACAAAACAAAGAGCAATTAAACATTTATCTGCACCAATATGGAAGCAACCACCACAGAGTATGAGCACAAGCAACTCACTCTTTCTTCTCAAACTCTTCCCCCTCAGCAGTCTTCTCTCCAGTCGATTCATCACCTTTCTCTCCCTCAGGTTTCTCACCATTCTCTTTGGTCTCTCCTTCACCTGTGCCCTCCCCCTCCTTGGCTACTAGGGCAGCAGATGCCATCTCCTGCTCCTCCTCAACAGAGGCAGACTCCTCAGAACTGGCATCAGGCTCTGGAGAGAGATGTGGGGGAGGGAGAACGACAAGTTTGAATAGGTTAATTCAGCAAGCAGATGTCATGCTTTATTCACATACCACTCAACAAGAACTCAGAACATTGTCAAATATTTGGGAAGTCCGATTCCACTCTTAAACCACTAATATGAAAGGATTCGATAAGTGACTATGACAAATGGGACTCAACTGGGGGAAAGAACCAGGTCCTGCCAAGTGGTTACCATATTCACCCCTAGCCTGTCAATGCTGGGTAAATATGAACCAATGATAGATAAATAGATCTATATATCTATCAAATCACACACACTAGATGACACATGGGGGCGCTGTGTTGAAGCCACCTTGACTCCATCATCTTGGCACTCCCCCACAATTGTAAATAATAGTTTGGAAGCTATAGCAATAAAATGTATTATTGTCAACATTCATTTTTGCCACATTTATTCTATTACAGACATTGCCAATCCCCAGTAGCGGGGGCAGTAACATTAGTCATCTTAAAACACACATACTTTACATATTTTTCTATGTTTAGCTCACGTAATATAATAAGTAAGCATTATGGTGAATGTGAGCTAATATATATATTTTTTTTATAGATGACCAAATTGTACCGTTTCCACTACTGTGGAGCCCCAATATGGTCCACCATTTGCTTCAAACCTCTCAAATGGGGCGGCAGCGTAGCCTAGTGGTTAGAGCGTTGGACTAGTAACCGGAAGGTTGCGAGTTCAAACCCCCGAGCTGACAAGGTACAATCTGTCGTTCTGCCCCTGAACAGGCACTGTTCCCAGGCCGTCATTGAAAATAAGAATGTGTTCTTAACTGACTTGCCTGGTTAAATAAAGGTTAAAAAAAAAAAGCCAGTACATAGCATCAGCAATCCAGGGTTTATATACATCATTGATATGAACACCATAGAGTTCCTGTTCATGTTGAGATTATTGAACTCACCTCCCTCTGGTGCAGCCGAGGGGGGCATCTCCTGGGGTGGTGTCCTAGCTGCACGACGTATAGGCATGACTCCAAACTGGTGACCAGAGATAGGAATTAAAACATTTCCTTTGCATGTTCAGATAAGTTATTAACTCTATTATTAAAATCACAATACAGTTTGATACAAAGCAACTTAGCAAGACCCAATGGTAACATCATGCAGTCGTAAAAGTCACCCACTGCTTCTGATATCCATGTGCGAGGCAACATTAATCATGGCCTGTGCACTCATCAAATGCAAGTTACTGCCCTTTGCAAAAGTACATTATCGACCAGAATAAATCAAAATCAAAATAAATAAGGAGTGTGTATGAATTTTTTGCAAAAAAATCATAACGAGGAAGATGCACGTCCTCAGTAATAATATGGCCATTTTGTTCATTTACCCTACACAGTAATGGCGCTGCAAAGAGCTGATGGTAAAATGCATCGAAATTGCATTGGCAAAGGAGAAAACGGTGCATGCATTTTTGCCAGAGCTCTATCGTCAAACACTTTTTGCAGGAACTAATCATGTACAATTATTAATATTCTTACCTTTCGACTCTCTACAAAGACGTTGAAATAAAAACTGATTCGCTCTCCTTTGTTTAGAATTCTGTTTACGTGCCCCTCCCCCTTGAACGTACACGTAGCGTCGTGGTAAGGAATTGGGCGCGTTCCAAAATAAGTGCAGTCGTCCTGCGCAGATTTTGGGCGCGTTCCTCTGCCCAGGCGTTGCTGACGCCTGCCAGATCTTACAACGCCTCCATAGATATTTTACGTATCAGCTGAAGGCTCAGGACACCGGTACGTTTGACGTTCACCGGTACATCGAACGTTTGGCGGCCGAGAATATTTAGCACATCTGAACAGTGTTGGTAGTCAAACTTTTTTTCTTCCAGACGGCAGGTCACTGTCCGTCAGCCTTGTTAAAATAGTCCAAACCAGAAGGTGGCAGTAGCATCGTTTTCTTAAGCTTTATTGGGAATGTCCCTCGGCGTAACGCTATAGTGGTAGCCAGAAGAATTAGCCAATGTATTGAAGTGTGAAGCATCCGGTTGGCGGTTCCACTCATGACCACTGGCCAGAAGCGGGAGTAGACATTTTGGCCAATATTATGCTAACTTTCTCATCGATGAAACATTTGATCTCAATACAGTTTTCGGTTACCAAAATCTCTTAAACATTGGGCAAAGTTTTGTGGATTTTACTCTGCGTTGTTTAGGAGCGCAAGGGTGAATTGAGTTATTGCACACGCACACTTCAGGGTAGGCCTTCTCTCAAGAAAATATGCAAATACGTGCTACATCGCGCCAATAGGATCTCACTGGCTCATGCTTGCCTCTGCCCCCCTCCTTGCTTGTTCTGCCCACTTATGACTGATTTGATCCCACTGGAAACGACAGGCTGTGGTCTATCTTGGTTTAGTTATACATATATTTGTTCTGAGTCTTTTCGGTCAGCCACATATGTAGCCGCATCATTTGGCTTTGTTCACCTAAAAGAGCTCCTCATTCAAAATGCTTGAAAATCGACCTGGAAACACGAAGAAAATGCACATCTATTGTAAAGCCCGAACAGTAGGCTACCAGTATTACATTTACATTTAAGTCATTTAGCAGATGCTCTTATCCAGAGCGACTTACAAATTGGTGCATTCACCTTATGACATCCAGTGGAACAGCCACTTTACAATGGTGCATGTAAATCTTTTAGGGGGGAGGTGGGGTTTCAGGTGTCTCCGGAAGGTGGTAATTGACTCCGCTGTCCTGGCGTCGTGAGGGAGTTTGTTCCACCATTGGGGGGCCAGAGCAGCGAACAGTTTTGACCTGGCTGAGCGGGAACTGTACTTCCTCAGTGGTAGGGAGGCGAGCAGGCCAGAGGTGGATGAACGCAGTGCCCTTGTTTGGGTGTAGGGCCTGATCAGAGCCTGGAGGTACTGAGGTGCCGTTCCCCTCACAGCTCCGTAGGCAAGCACCATGGTCTTGTAGCGGATGCGAGCTTCAACTGGAAGCCAGTGGAGAGAGCGGAGGAGCGGGGTGACGTGAGAGAACTTGGGAAGGTTGAACACCAGACGGGCTGCGGCGTTCTGGATGAGTTGTAGGGGTTTAATGGCACAGGCAGGGAGCCCAGCCAACAGCGAGTTGCAGTAATCCAGACGGGAGATGACAAGTGCCTGGATTAGGACCTGCGCCGCTTCCTGTGTGAGGCAGGGTCGTACTCTGCGGATGTTGTAGAGCATGAACTTACAGGAACGGGCCACCGCCTTGATGTTATGTCAGCTTGTGATATGCACCTTAAAATAAAATGTTTGTTAGATAGCCAGCAATATGTATTATTTACTGTCTTCAGAGAAGAATTTTGTAATTTATTTGCAGATAGTTGTTTGAAGCTCAAAAAGTAGTAGCAGCTGTTTCTAAACCCAGATGCGCATCGCGAGACTTCCTGGAACGTTCGCGAAACAGACCAGTCCGGGGTTTGAGGAGTCAATGAGAAAAATAGTTCCTTAGTTAACTTTCTCGAAATCCAAAGTCACAACCTGGATTCGAGCCAATGTCTTAAGTAGTTGAATATGTTATTACTCCAACCTCATGAGTGATAAGCTTACATGCCTTTATTTTCAGCAAAAACAACTATATCAGAGTGCCTTTGATTTGACACATGCGCAGTTCGGCGCGAGATGACCGTTAGAAACACGAAATTTGGTCTGCACATGAGTTTAGCTAGCCAACGTCTTCATGACATCGCCTACAAGCGTTATCTGGGATTCATTTAGGGAAAAACAGTTTCTGCATATCTTCATACTGTACTGTCTTTGGTAGCAGTATGCAAATCATGAAGGCAAATAAATGGATCTTTCACGGATGCGATTCCCAATATTCGAATTCGCGAAAGACTTATCACGAGTAGCCAGCCAATGTTAACTAACAAACTAGTTGCGCTAATGCGGCTTCTGTTGTACAAAGCCCTTTTTATAACTAGCCAGATTGTATTTCTATTAATTTAACCTTTATTTTATCAGGGAGTCATACTGAGACCAAGGTCTATTTTACAGAAAATACACACATCAATATATAAATACAGAATGCAAGCAGAAACAATAACATGGTCATAAAAAACAAACATCAGTAATAAGATCCTCAATCAGCTTTCTGAATTGTCTTAGAGGCACCAGAACATCACATTTAAGAACATGTTGAAGATTGTTCCACAAATAAGGTGAAAGAAAACTAAAAGCTGATTTACCTAACAGTAGAGACCAAATACGTTTCCAGTGTTAGCCATCCCTGAGACAGGTTGTGGTAACTCATATGTCTAGTAATGATGTTTAGTAATGATGTTAAGTATTGTGGGACTTTTTGTTAAAGGGCTTTACAAATTAAAACAAAGCAATGTATCAACCCATGTGACATGGAAGAGGGACAACAAACTTTCTGGTAGAGAACGCAGTGATAAAACGTTGTGTACTATGACTAACTGAATCTAACGGCTAAATGAATGAGGCTGCCACTTCATTATACAGTGCATTCGGAAAGTATTCAGACTCCTTGACTTTTTCCACATTTTGTTACGTTACAGCCTTATTTAAAAATCCATCAAACCCCCCAAAATTCCCTCAATCTAGACACAATGACAAAGCAAAAACAGGTAATTTTCTGGTGCAAATGTATTAAAATAAAAAATGAAAAAAATCACATTTAAATAAGTATTCAGACCTATTACTCAGTACTTTGTTGAAGCACCTTAGGCAGCGACTCAGTACTTTGTTGAAGCACCTTAGGCAGCGATTAGAGACTTGAGTCTAGGGTATGACGCTACAAGCTTGGCACACCTGTATTTCTGGAGTTTCTCTCATTTGTCTGCAGATCCTCTCAAACTCTGTCCGGTCGGATGGGGAGCGTCGCTGCACAGCTATTTTCAGGTCTCCCCAAAGATGTTTGATCGGGTTCAAGTCCGGGCCACTCAAGGGCATTCAGAGACTTGTCCCGAAGCCACTCATGCGTTGTCTTGGCTATGTGCTTAGGGTTGTTTTTCTGTTGTAAGTTAAACCAGTCTGAGGTCCGGAGTGCACTGGAGCAGGTTTTCATCAAGGATCTCTCTGTACTTTGCTCTGTTCATATTTCCCTAATATTTTTTTATCCCCATAGCATGATGATGCCACCACCATGCTTCACCGTAGGGTTGGTGCCAGGTTTCCTCCAGATGTGACACTTGGCATTCAGGCCAAAGAGTTCAATCTTTGTTTCATCAGACCAGAGAATCTTGTTTCTCATGGTCTGAAAGTCTTTGGGTGCCTTTTTGGAAAACTCCAAGTGGGCTGTTATGTGCCTTTTACTGAGGAGTGGCTTCCATCTCGCCACTCTACCATTAAGGCCTGATTGGTGGAGTTCTGCAGAGATGGTTGTCCTTCTGGAAGGTTATCCCATCTATATAGAGGAACTCTGGAGCTCTGTCAGAGTGACCATCGGTTTCTTGGTCACCTCCCTGACCAAGGCCCTTCTCCCCTGATTGCTCAGTTTGGCCGGGCGGCCAGCTCTAGTAAGAGTCTTGGTGGTTCCAAACTGATTCCATTTAAGAATGATGGAGGCCACTGTGTTCATGGGGACCTTCAATTCTGCATACATTTTTTTGGTACCCTTCCCCAGAGCTGTGGCTCGACACAATCCTGTCTCAGAGCTCTACGGACAATTCCTTCGACCTCATGGCTTAGTTTTTGCTTTGAGATGCACAGTCAACTGTGGAATCTTATTTAGAAAGATGTGTGCCTTTCCAAATCATGTCCAAACAATTGAATTTACCACAGGTGGACTCCAAGTTGTAGAAACAATGATCGATGGAAACAGGATGCACCCAAGCTCAATTTCGAGTCTCATAGCAAAGGGTCTGAATACTTGTGTAAATAAGGTATCTTTGTTTATAATAAAATTACCAACATTTCAAAAAAATATGTTTTCACTGTCATTATGGTGTACTGTGTGTAGATTGATGAGGGGAAAAAAGCTATTTAATCAATTTTAGAATAAGGCGGTGATGTAACAAAATGTGGAAAAAAATCAAGGGGTCTAAATACTTTCGGAATGTACTGTACATGGTTGCCATAGGACCAATAGTAATGTCGACTGAATAATCTGCTTTCTACCATTTAGCGAGAGGCAGGATTTATTTCTATAGAAGAAGCCGATTTTTATTAACTAATGAATATGCTTTTAAATAGTTGAACATATTACTCCAACTTCGTGAAAGTGACAAACCGACATTTACAATTTGATGATATGGCCTCACATGCGCAGTTCGTCGCGAGACGACTTAGACTCAATGACCTGTTTCTACGCATGAGTTTAGCCACAGATAGAACAATTGAGCGGTTTTGTTGTAAAACTCGTTGGTTTAGCTAGCCTGTGTCGCCATGCCATCGCCTACAAGCGTCACCAGGAATTTCTATTGAAGAAGCAGTTTATACCCATCTTCATATTGTACTGTCTTTGCTAATTCCTGATGATTTAATAATAATGTTACTAGCTGCAGCTAGCTAACTAATATGCAAGTGCCCATTATCAAATTTAACAAAAATGCTTCTTGAAACACGAAACTCCCTTATCTAACAGATGTAAAAGTTGCAAAGACTTGCTCTACAAAAGAAGATGTAGCTATTATCCAGTTTAATTGTTTTAGTTAGCAATTCCTATGAAAAAGGGTGTGGAATAAACAGTGAAAATGCCCTATTTTTTAAATTGTTTTTTGCAGAGGTCTGTGCTCTCTGATTGGCTAATCTCTACTGACAACCGAGTGGGCCAAAACATTCTACTAGTAGCAAAAAAACAAACAGCCGAAAGTCGAAAGCTAACTGGTTTTCAAACAGCAAGGTTTAGATCAACATGGCAGTGTTGTTTATTAACTTTTTTGGGGTGGGGTTTCCAACCCCAATATCATTAACTCTCAAACTGAAATCCTGTGTGTACATTGTAAAATCAATGAATGAGAGCACGTCAAATATGGCATCCATTTGTTTTAATTGACTGCAGTCAAAACTTCATGACCTTTGATCACATGATTTTGTAAAGTTCATGCAGTCAACATATAAGGTGCATGTCGGACAATTTGAAAGGCAAAGATGGGCCCTGACTTGACAAATGTGATCCACTTGAACGCACCCATTCTTACCAGTGTGTTTTCACCCATATATGTTATAGCAATCTGTCAGTCGATGACGTGGCATGCAAAATTAGTTGATGTATGCAACATCAGAGCAGGGGAACGAGACCCATCAGGAATGACATTGAAACGCTTTAGCAATCTTCTACAAGTGAACAGAAAACAAGATTACTTGGAACTCAAATGTGAGGTGGCATTTAAGCCATTTAGCAGTTGCACTCTGCAACTCAGAGTGCAACTGTTGATAAGATGTTACACACTTCTCCAGGCTTAAATCAGATTATCTGTAAAAACAAATATATATAAAAAATCTGCAAAGCATCCACAAATGTTCCAGGTAGTCATCATTGCAGTCACACTGTACAGATGAGCAGATCTCAAAAGGCCTGGAGAAGTGTGTAACATCTCAGGAACTAGGGATGCACGATATTAGCTAAAAATGCCAATATCGGTATCAGACTGATGTCTAGTTTAACGCTGATGTGCAATACCGATGTCAAAGCTGACATGCATACCTATATAACACAGATAGATGAGAACATCTTGCATATAACGTAGGTACATGACGTAATGACGCCACGTAGAATTGCGCCACATGTGCAACACAGCATTCCTAACCTAGCCCACAATGTCTGCTGTATGGATCGAGCAGTCAACAAGTCGAGCAGTCATTTGAAAGAGTAGGGAAATTTCAGAGAGACAACTTAAAAGGCAAAATCCTTTAACGCCAAGATAATGTAATTCGTTGCCCTTGACAATCAACCGTTCTCTGTCGTGGGTGATGTTGGCTTTCGTCAACTGGTCGAGCACTGGTGCACTTTTGAGAGGGGGGGGGGGGATTACTATTTTTTAGATTTTGCCCTACCGGAGTTAAAATAATTACATCACATCTGGACCAGCAATATCAACCCCATGAGCATGCGGAGTCCGACAGCAAAGTGGGTCGTACTGAGGAAAGTCATATTGTATGCTGCCATTTGAGAACATGTTTGAAACTTGGAAACATGAACACACTAGCTAGCTCCATTTGAACAACTCTAGAAATAAGATCATCAACTGCGCCTGCAGCAGACGTGATACTCTCTGTCATGGTATTGAAACACCTGCTCAACAAAACTGGCAGGGATGTCAACAAATGTGCACAAAATTTGAGATAAGATTTATGTGCGTATGGAACATTTCTGGGATCTTTTTTTTCAGCTCATGGAACATGGGACAAACACTTTACATGTTGCATTTATATTTTTGTTCAGTGTAGTATTCATTTCTAATTCCTAATTCAAAAGCCATCGACTCTGTCACATAACAATGGAGTGTGCATGCCCATTCTGACTTCGTCAATGCTAACCAGTTAGCTAGCAGCTAGTGTGTGACATAAGTGCTGACTAGTTTATATGGACGAAATGGATGTTTTTATTTGCCCACACTGGCGAATGAAACAGTTTTCCACGGCAACAAAACTGCCCAAAGGCAGTATTACCCGTTTCTGCTCTATGTCTTGTGTCAGTTTCAGTGTCCATATCACTGGATGCGACATCTGGTAGATTTGTTTGTGTATGTTAATATGTCCTTTTTGTAATTTGTAGTCAGAGGCTGATTGTCAGCAACAGCTGCTCCATATTTTTTGATCATTTACTTTCACCCATCTTGTGTTGCACCCTGACAATGGTGCCTCACAAATGTCACCATACCATCTTGGTCAATGACTACTCCCGGTCCTTTCCACTCTTGACAGTCAACTCATTTGTAGTACACTATGTTTCCAGTCCCGTACTTCTCATCAGTGGGTCAAAGCTGTTTACGCAGAGCCCTGTGAATTCTCCCTGAACACTCTGCTTCAGTAAACGCTTTTCTTGCTGCATCTCAAATCAAATCTTGTCAACAAGTACAGAGGGAAAATTAGGGTTCTGCCCAAAAACTAGTTGGTATGGGCTGTAGCCATGAATATTGTGCATAGAGTTTTTTGCCATCAAAGCCCACTCTTGGGCTGTTTTCCAGTCAATGTCTTGCTTCACTTCTTGCTTCACTTTCAGCATAATCTCTGTGAGTGTTCAATTATGTCTCTCCAGAAGTCCATTGTTCCATGGACTGTATGCAGCAGTTGTCTTCACATCCATGTTGTAATTTCTCCAGCCATTGTTCTTATTGAATTATTACGGAATTCTCCTCCATTGTCACTGTACAATTTCTGGGGCGGGCCATGCATACTTATCCAGGAATGAATGAAGTGCTTGGTCGATTTCACTGGGTTTCTTAATATTCACAAATGCTTCCAGCACTGAAGCGTGTGAAGTGGTTGATTATGTGAAGGTACCAAACACTTGGTTCTAGCTCGTGTAGATCTACAGACACGGTTTCATTGTACTTGGAAGCCAGTGGCAAACCAACAGCTGGTCTGGGCTTAGGTTTGCTGTATTCTGGCATGTCTCTTAACAATCTGCCATAGAATGGAAAAACTCACATCATCATTATTCCCAGAACCGCTGAGTAATTTCTTAAGTCTGTCAACTGTAGCATGTCCAAACTTTGTAAAGTTTTAACAATACTAGTTTTCCCTGTTCTCTGTGACTATTAGAATCTCCATGAGCTCTGTGTCTGTAAGAATTTCATTTTTACATGGACAGTATGATGTTTTTTTCGAAAATGTTTACACAACAGCGGCCTGAGCTAGTAAGTTCAAGGGTCACTGGTTGTTTAAACATCACTGCCTTGTAATTTTTATGTCAAGTACAGCCCCTGACTTCTTGAGGGAAGCTTTGCTTAATAGTAAGGTGATATCTGTAGGGACCACCTCTGTTTCAATGTGACACTTAGTCTGACCAATTTTTGCTGGTATCTTGACTCTCTTGGTAGGAAAGACGATTCTCCCATCTCCAAATTTGAAAGCTCTGTTTGGTGTCAATCATATTTTGTATGACATAGCCCTTAAGGCATTTTGTGCCACACACAAATGCAGTATCATTCACAGCAGATCCTAAGGATTCAACTATAAATATCTCAGAAGCAGATTTGTTTGAAAGCAGTGTAATGTTACACTGCTCTCTCTCTGTTTACATTTTCCTCTGTTAGTTAAACGTGCTCATTTTTATGAAGAGTCTTTATCCCAATGGTAAGTGCTTTGACAAATAGCACATTTTGATCCCCATCCATACCTGTCCAGTGGACTTGTGCCGGTCAATGGCGCCCTCGTCTGGTTATCTTGAGAACGTAACTGGTTGGCGCCTTTTCTCTGACGCGCAGTGTAACATGCTGCGTCACTCACTTGCATTCCATCTGTTATTGTCGCGAGACGACTTTTCACCAAAGTATTTTTAGTGCCGAATTCATTGCCTGAAGTCAGCACAATATACAAGCAGTCAAAGCCAACCGTATCACCCTACCATCCAGGCAGGATCGAGCAACTTGAAAGCTGCATCCAGGAGAACCATGTCGTACTTGCGCATCTTTTTGTACCGCTATTCGAAATAATTTATGTAGTCCGTCAACGCAACCGAAATGTCTCTAGTAACGTTAACTGTCAGTTTGAATATGCCTCGTAGGCACCGTCTTTCTCTTTGAGAAACACAGAAACCAGTGCTCTGATCGAAGTTCCCATACCATCATCCTTGTTCAAATCCTCAAAGGAGGGATAATACCACTTGCACGTGCTTGCTTTTTCTCGTCCAGATTAGTAAATAATCAAGTGTCCAGATTCCAAGTTAATTTTTCCAACTTTCATACGACCTCTCCTCGACGAAGCGAGGTGGCAAATTGTAGTTATTAGCCATCTTCAGCTACTGACGTTAATTTAAAATGACAACGACTAGTTTCCAGATTAACAACGTTCACTGAACACTATTTCCACAGTACATGGTTGCCATTGCCCTCGGGCCAGGTCCATCAGCAGACTTCCGCACAAGCGTACTAATAACAGAGTGATAGCACCGTAATAACAGAATATAGGGATAGTTAAAACATTAATTTAACAGTTATTTTGTATCCAATATGATGTTTAAACCAGTGATTTTGCACTGCGATGTGCTTAACCGGTTCCCATAGAATGCCAAATGTTGAAAATTATTCGGAACTCCTGAAAGTGACAACGTAGAAATTCTAATTGAAATGTTGCAGTATAGTATCTGGGATATGGCGCTCCCAGATATGCTTACCAGTCACCAACCTTTGTCCTGCAGAAGCAAGACTGTAGACGACAGCTCCAATACCATACTGGTTTCCGGTCTGTCAGAAGGTGAAATTGTCTGAAATGTAATCAAAGAATGGTGTGATACAGTCTCTCTTACCCTCCTACATTTCTGCATGCGAATGCTTTCTGCAGATGTTTGTGCTCATCCACTAACTAGTTGACTGTCACTTCATTGACTCTACACCTCAATCACAGGTCAAAGATACAAGAGCATTACATAGGAATTCTGGCAAACATCCTAAGTCAATTTAAGACATGCAAGATATGACTTGTCCTACATCATCCATGCCGCATCAGGCTCAGCTAGTTCGTTACAATATTTCCTCACTCGTCTACGGGGTACAAAATAAGATGTAGGGTACATTCCTGTGGAGGAAAAGATACTGTCGATACTTCACCTTTCAACCAAGACGCATTAATAAAAAGGAACAAACTGGCAACTCTTGGAAGACAATGGAAGTTGACTCAAATTCTTTGTATTTATTAGAAAATAATTGTTCTAGTTAACTTCCATTGTCCTACAAGAATTACTCAATAGCCTCATTTTAGAGATACATGCTTGACACTGCCACACTTTCCTCTTCAGACTGTATCGCCAGCAATGTTAAAACACAGTAACAAATCTTCACATTGCAGTGCAGACATCACACTCCACAAAATCACCATTGCATTTGCAATATTTTTTAAATACTTTTTTTGTCTTTAATGTATTTACAAGCTTTTCATTTGCTCGGTAGGTCTTAAGTATTACAAGCACTTCATGTTCAGCAACCTTGGCATTTTCTTTTTAATCTTGCATTTTATCCATTGTTCATTGTTGTTTATTCACGTTCATTTAAATGCTATTTTGTGGACAGATTTGCATTGCTTCTTGAATGCATATCTCTTCCTCTTGGGAGGTTTATGTACATATCACAGAGTGCACTTCCTGTGGTTATTTACTGATAACCTTTGACCTCTGATGTCTTACAATGTCAATTGTCTCTGTGCATCCACCCTTTCTCTGCCTTCCCCTTCATCCCAAAATAACTTTTTACCCTGTTTTCAACCAAACATGGAATCCAGGGAGGCTATTTATTTCACAATTATTATTATTGTTATTATAATTAATAATATTGTTATTTCTATTCGTCAATGTTTTCCTCATTATGAGCATCTGCAAATGTTAAATAAACTTCCATATTTGCAGTCCTTTAAAAAAATAATAAATTAAAGAGTCTGGAACCTATGTATCTTTAAGTCTCTTCTTAAAAAGTAACAAAAGAAAAGTTAAAATTTAAAACAAAAATATTTTCTATGTATAATACAGGTATTTAGTGCTTCAGCCGTTGGAATTCAAACTCAAAATTGTCTCAGAACCGTACCGCAGAAAAAGTTCCAGCCGTAAACATGTCATCCTGCCCGCGCTCATTTTGTAGGTTTGTCTGTTTGTTTTGCTATGAAGATGCAGTTATTCTATTTAGCAACAGCTGGCCTCTTGTCCTGGGGGCTTACAGCGGCCGCCTGCTCCCTTGTCAATTATCCTCCGACTCCTCTTCGGCTTCCCTCAGCCAAGTGAAGAAAGCCGTTACAGACTTGAGAGCCACACCCTTGCCCAGCTCCTCTGCTGGGTCTTTGCTGGTCTCCCACTTGTAAAAAGCGTCCTCCGAGATGACGTCCTCATCATACAGACAATCAAAGAACATCCGGAGCAGGTCTGGAGAAAGAGAGACAAGAGGGGAAAAGTGCTATGATAACCATCAAATCCCATGGCTTAAATTAAATTAGTCTCTGCTTTCAGAGTGTGTGAGGGTATAGATATGCATGTAGGTTAATGAATACACTTTTGTTTTATATAATAGCATGAGATAAAACCACGAAAGGATGTCTGCTGTCAAGAATAAAAAAGTAAAATGCAGGGCAGGAGACCGGGCAGGAACCGTGCTTATATCTTTATCGTGAATATTGAGGTTGAAGGGTCTGATTGGGATGCTACTTACTAGGAGGCTGATCCAAAGTGACTATCAGCGCCTGCAGTGCATAAAGTGCTTGAAGCTGTCGCTCAGTGTCTGAGTTAAGGTACTTGAGTAATACGGGCAATCTCCTCTGAATGATGGCTACGTCCACTCGACAGGAAGCACTTTCATCTGCACAAGAAACAAAAGATGGAAAGAATTGTTGAATTCCTCTAGCTATATAACATATAAAAAACAACATTGATCTGTTCCTAGCTAAAGGAATGGAGAGCTTACCTTTCACCGCTGCCTTACACACAGCCGTCATCAGAGCTCTCAGGAACGGAGAGGAGCTCATCTGAGATTCATCTAGATTTGCCTGGGATGTGGATGATAACAGAGGAGCACAAAGGAGCTCCGCTTATACAGAGGTGAAAGCTTCTTGATATCACTGCCTGCATATGTGACACTTCACTTGAAATATGCAACACTATGCATGTATAAACACAACATGCGTATGACATGAAGTCAAACGTGGCTGTGCTGGGCTGTGTGGCGGGCGTAATACTACAGTCCGTACCTCTACCCAGTCAAAGATCTGCTCATCACTGGCCATGTCCTCCAGCAGCAGCCTTTCTAGCTGCTGGTTGAGCACCACAGGGGACAGTGCTGTCGTGGCGAGGGCTGCCTCATGGCTGGAGCAGTCTGCCTCAGTGAACTGGAGCTTCTGACAGGAGGACATGGAGAGGAGGGGAAATTAAGAGGGTTAGGTTGCTGTGAACCTGTTTCTGTTGGGATGCCTCCATGCCGTAATACAGAGGGGTTATCTCACTAACCTGCTCTGAGATGAAATCCTGGACATCCTCTCCCTCTGGCAAGAAGTCACTCCAGCTGAGGCCCGACTCTCTCCACAAGGTGCCCACTTTCCTATGGCTCTGTGTAGGAGACAGACAGTTAATGGGTTTGTTGACTTGTTTACTTGATATGCACTATAATGCACTCACACCCGACTCATTTACACCTCTCGTCTAAATCACACAAAAGTCATGCAACAATATCTGACAGCTATGTTAACTGTTCTCTGTGAGGGAAATGTTGTTTGAAAGCAGTAAAGGGGCTAGGAGTAAAACCGACAAAATGTCACTTACCATTTGTTTGCATAGTATGTGCAGTATTTCAGAAAATAAGATCCCAGCTCTTCCCACAGGAAGTAAAGGTTTGCTTAATTCACTGTGGACAAACAGAGAACACGGTTAGATGTCTCCAGCGGTTCCATCCCACCCAACTGTTTTTCTTCATATCTCAGTTTACAGAAAGCCACAGCAGGGAATGGAGGTGTGAGAGCCAACATCAACACTCCATAAATGAGAACTGAGATAGCCAGTCAGTAATATTTGAGAGAAAACTAAATGGAGTATATTTGTCATCCTGTGAGATCTTAATACATTTGGGTTGCATGTGGACTGATCTGATAAGCTCTGTTGATGCAATAGTAACCCCCTCTTGATCTCCATAACTTTACAGAGAGATAACAATACAATATTCTGGTGCTGTAGAGTAGCGGTGTTACCTAAAGAGCTCTCTCATAGAGAAGCCCCTGTCTCTCAGCACAGGGCTGAGCAGCTCGGCCAGATACAGCCAGATATGGGGAATGTCAATGGCCATGTCATCCGCCAGCTCAAGGGTGTCAGCAAACCTGGGAAAGATAATCTGATGAGACGGCCATTTTAGATACAGGACAGTTGTTATATGACACATGTTGAATGAGAGCAGATGGATATGTAGGCAGGCTGACCCTTTGAAGAATTGGGACTTGGCCAGGATGTCCTGCTGCACCAACTGGAAGAGGAGCTTGCCCATGTGGTCCCGTGTGATCTGACTGCGCTCCAGAGTGGACTCCACCCCCACACGCACAAACACATGGAGCTGAGAGGACATGTCCAGCTCATCCACACACTGCACAGCCTCCTACAGAGAATACAACAAACACACATCTTTGTTTTACAAACTTCCTTTCGAGAGTAAAACACAAAGGCATTCACATACAGTATGCAATATAATAGCGTTATTAAATGATTGCACCTTATAATCGTTGATGTGCAAGAACTCGTCAATGATAGCTCTGGACTTCCTCTCCATCTCCTCCTCAGAGAGGGCAGGTCTGTCTGGAGACTGGGCCACCACAGGCTCTGCTTTCACTGTAGGGGAAAGACCACCATTACAAGAGTGCTCCCCTTATAGAGTGTGTGAGTGAGTGTCCACTGACTACGTATGTTTAGTCAGTCTAGAACTGTCCTCCTGTTCCCTCACCAGGCTCCCTGGCACTGCTTCGCTCTGGCTCAGTCTTGTCCTCGCTTACGCTGGGGCTCTCCAGCTCTCTGCGGGGCTCCTCAGGGCTCAGGGCCGGGCTCTCCAGAAGCTCCTTGGCACTCCCGCCTCGGACGAAGGAACCGGGCCTCGACGGAGCTGGGCTCAGGGGCTTCTCACTTCGCTCTCTCCCTGCACTGCTTCGACTGGGAGGAGAACACACACACGAGAGAATGTTTTGCCCTGAAATGGGACGCTCAGAGTTTGAGACCAAATCCATAATACAAAAGTTTCAAAATGTGATCATTACCTGCCCAAGGTTCTTCTAGTGTCATACTCTAGGTTCTGTGCCGGTGGGGTGGTTTGATGAGATTGAGTGGACTGGAGTGCAGAGTACCGGTTTAAACTGGCACCACCACCACCACCAGACCGGGATAATTCTGATAGGAGACAAAATGAAGCAGCAGAAATTACATTTCAACCAGGACACAAGTATGACTAGTTCCCCTGCATCAGCAGTGTGTGTGTGACGGTTAGCCAAGCAGACTTGAACCTCTGTGGCATATCTAAAGCTATAGCTTGTGTCTGAGGTCGAGCAGATGGTACATAGACAATACAGTACAACATTTAACCAACCTTTACTTGGCGGTGTCTTAAAAACTCATGTTACTAGTTGCAGGTGGAACTCCAAAAACCAGAGAATATTCAGAAAAATATAAAATTAACTTTTTAGCACCGACTGAGGAGTTCCCTTGCAATTTTAGCTGCTGAACATCTCGCATTTCCTGACATCTTTGCAGGAAATATTCAATTTTAAGCGACGCAGCTGCAGCCACATATAGAAGACAACAGTGCTTCACACAGGACGACCAAAACAACTATCTACACAAATGCAAGAGGCACTCGGTACAGAAAGTGGATGAAGTCTGAGTATTTCCTCGTTATCGTAGTTCCACCAACAACTGGAAACAGACCTTTAAAAGACGCCGGTGCTTTCCAAATGGAGAATGAAGGAAGTGTCGTCAAGTAAAGGTAGATTGAAAGAACGTCCCCGATCCATAACCCATCCTATGCTAGAACCCTGTACAGAGTAAATGGATATATGTGTGTGCGCGTCCATGTGTGTGTGTTAACTATTTAACTGTACTAGAATGCTTAAAGGCCCCTAAAACTTTAAATATCGGCTATCGTATCGGCCAAAAATGTCACATCACTCTCATTATAAAATACACTGCATTTCAAATAGTCAGCAATGATCTAATGAATTCAGGTATCGTTAGAAAGGTTAAGTTCTCATCTATAACAGTTAAATAATGTCTGAATGTGTTTCAGAGTCCATATGACCGATTCTGTTGGACCAAACCACAAATAGCGAGTTGAAACAGCCTGTTGTCAGAGAGGAAACAGTTATTTTCCATCTATGTTGTTGTGAGTGGCAGGGGGAGGGCTTATTGTGCATAAATGGGAAGGTGCACAGTCACAGCAGAATGAGCGAAGGAGACGAGACCAAAAGACAACACGAGAACAGGATGTACAGTACAGAAGTGCTCATAAAAACGAGAAAAATAATAAACGTGATTATTGCGATACAGGCATTTGGAATATTGCGCTAAAATAAAAAAAACAATATTTTATACATCGCCCAGCCCTAATATGTCTCCTCACCGGAGTCACTGGCCTTGGCCCCTCCGCTGCTGCCCTTCATCCAGTTGAGTGAGGCTCGTGGTCCTAGTTGGATCTTCTCATCCATCTGAGGCTAAACAGGATGATAACAGACAGAAACAGTTTTCCTTCCAATACTCATATCATGTGATCTGGGCCTACAACGCTATAATGACCAACAGTCTCTGAGGAGAATGGAGAGCTGCCTAATACATCATTGGTACTGACACACAGATGTGGGTTTATAACAGCTCTGTATGGCATGGGGAGCCATGCTCAGGTATGCAAGGCTGGGTGTGCTTGTACCCCACCTATCTGGCATTTGGACCTGTATCATTTCACCACTACATTTACATTTTAGTCATTTAGCAGAAGCTCTTATCCAGAGTGACTTACAGTTTGTGCATTCATCTTTAGATAGCTAGGTGAGACAACCACATATCACAGTCATAGGAAGCACATTTATTTCCCACAAAAGGAATCCTGTGCGTGATGCGATGCCTAATGCAGTATATACATTACAACACAGTAGTTTCATCTACTATACTGAGCTGAAATAAAAATATACTATACATTTTCCATATGCACAAGGGTGGGCCTGGCTCCCCAGTGGGTGGGCCTGGCTCCCCAGTGGGTGATGTGAAATCCATAGATTAAGGCCTAATGAATTTATTTCAATTGAAAGTTGATTAAGTTGATATTTGTCCATGAAGACTTGTGCTTGTAGACCAATGAGAACATAACTCTTGTCATCCAACTTCTACAGACTTGGCCACCAAACATAAATTATTGACAGATGCCATTTTTTCATTAAAATTGAGTACACTAAAAACACCAGTGAACCTCCATGGTAAAACACCCAAACGAGTCAGTCAAAAGACGAGGTCTACAGGTGCTTTAGTGGCTGACCTTGGAGATCTTGGGGATCTTGGTGGGGTCGATTGTCCTGCTGTTCTTGGTCATGGGCACAGTGTTCCAGGTCTCGTCTCTCTGTTGCACACGCTGCTCCCTCTGCTGCTCCCTTTGCTGTTCTCTCTGCTGCTGTTGTTGCTCTGGAGGACAGAGGAAACACACACAGGAGGGATGACATGTCAACAGGTTTATTAAAGACAAATCAAATAGTGCCCCAGGTTCAAGAGAATACTGTGGGGTGAGTTGACAGATTGGATAGTAGGGGAACTTTCTGACCACTGTGGGCCACTGTAGTGTCTCCGTCTGCAGGCTATGGGGAGGGAATGCCAGTGTAGCTCTAAGCCTTAGAGGATGTAGCCCATGGGCCTGGCTGACCTGGCCTTCTCTTGGTGTCCTTGGAGAGCAGCTGCTGGTGCACCTTCCTCTGCTCCTCCTGCTCCTCAATCTTGGCCTCTTTGTGGATCTGCTCGATGGTCTTAGGGCCCTGGTCAGCTCTCCTGGACACCCAGTTGTGCTGTTGGAACGAGCAGTGTTAGACTTATGCAGGGAGTTTCCTCAGAGAGACAATCTGGTGTTTTTAATGAACTGCGTACAACACAATTAGCCTACAGTCAAGGAGCCCCAATGGCACAGCAGTATTTTGTTGATGGCTATTCATGCAGAATTTTTTATTAAATGCTCAAATTTAACTGATTACAGTCTGTTGTTTTCTTCCTTAGAATGAATTACTGGTCTGCTCAGGGAGCCCGTGTGAAGAACTAAAAATTAGAATGTTTTCTCCTATTTATTGTAATAATAATAAAAAAAAAGAACCCTCACTGGTGGGCTGAGCTGCACAGACAGCACACAACCACAAGGCTCGAGTATGCACACACACACACACACACACACACACACACACACACACACACACACGTACCAATCGGAGGTCTATCACGTCCTGCAGCATAAACCGTATCCGAGACGATGTCTTCCGCTCCTTAACTATTTTCTCCATCTGGTTGAAATACTGATCCATGCGAGGCTATGACAAGAAAGAGAGAGATGAAGGGTCATTGCAAAGTGACGTATGAATACAAAAATCTCACTTTTCACTCCAGTGGACAGCCAGACACTCATGTCATTTCATTCCACTCCATTTTACAATTCAGTGTGATATAGTATTGCCTCAAAGTAAACTGAGCAGTTTGGGAGCAGGTACAACAAAAGCCCTTTTTCTTAGCCTATAAAACACAGACTACTAAATGTGATTTCCTGTCTCAGTGTTAATCATGCCAGATATACACCATTACAGTATTTGTAAATATGAGGACCACAGATACGTAAAACTCTGGTAGAGCCAAAAGAGGATGTACACTGGTACGTGTGTAGGAGTCTTTCCTTTGGCCAGCAGCAGGTTAAAACAGGTCAGACAACAGCAGGCGTGAGGGAGCAGTGAGATGTCTCCTCACCCATGTCCTCCCAGGCCTCCTCATACGACCATCTGGAAGTCATTTAAGCTCCCTCCCCATTGCTCACCTTGGCCTTCTCAAAGTCCAGGTCCTTGCCGATGGTGGTGAGCAGCCTGCAAAGGCACTCCAGCGATTCCTCGTCATGGTTCTTCAGCAGCTTGACCACACAGTCGTGCATGATGGCCTCTGTCAGCATCTTGAGCTTGAACAGCTCCCCGATGAACTTGATGTTCCCTATGGAGCGCCGGCGGGCCTTGTCCTTGGCCTCCTCCAGCTCTAACCGTAGTCTCTCTTGATCACTGGACTAGAAAGGAAATGGAGAGCAGATTGTCAGAACTAAGTAACTAGCAACAGCTAACAATGAGCCCCCACTAACTCTTCACAATACATCAGTCCCATACAATTCTCTGCTCTGTATTCCCCTACTACAAGGTGACAGACAGATTAGTGATCTGAGCAGTGTGTGTGTGGGGTTTAGGTACCTGTGCAGAGTCAAGTTCCTTCTGTTTCCTTTCAAACACCACATCATCCACCTTGTCCCGCTCAAACTCCTTCTGACAACGGTTGAGCAGCAGTTTGCGGAAGTTCACTGTGGTTCCGGGTTTGTCCGTCATGGGCACTTTGAGCTGGAGAATAACAGAGGTAACAAGCTATTTAGTTAGAGGTACAGAGATATAGGGGAAAGAGGAGAGTAAAGAAAAACTGAGAATTGAATGGAAGATGAGGTCTAGAAAGAGTGAAAGGGGGGCAGGAAAATATACCTTTAGGGACATTTGCTGAATGTTTATGGGGCTTAAGAGGACCCATGTACAGTTTATATTTTGATGTTGACTAGCAGCATTCAGAGGAACCACAGATAATCATGTCCGAACAATAGTGAGCTGAGCTTAACATACCGTGGTGAGGCAGCGACACATGTTCCCGTAGGCCACAGAGAAGCCGGGCTCGTCGATGGCCTTCTCAAAGACCAGGTCGATGACGCCCTTGAGGCGCTCCTCCGTGTCGATGGTGAGGTCTGTCACCTGCTTCATCAGCTGGTTGAACATCTGAGGTGTCAGTTTGTTGAGGATACTGCGCACCTTCCGGAAGAGCTCCTGGCACAGCAACAACATCCTCATCATTTATTGATGTGAGAATTCACTCACTTCATTTGATCTTCGGTCTCTTGACAACTCCTTGGTCACAATATGTCTTTCCTGTGTGGAGTCACTGCTGAAAAAACTCAACATCTTGTCCATTTTTGATTTCACTGTGTGGGTGTGTCTGGGTGTCAGATGAAAGGTTTGGCTCCTCCTACCTGTGTTATAATGACCTCAGGGTCATCTGATGGCCCCGCCCTCTTCATGCCAGGTTTCCAGGCATTCTCAGCCTTCTTCAGCTGCACCTCTTCATTCGCTGACACGTTCAGGATAATCTTCCTGGGCGGGGGCCGCCGGGCACCCCCCCCCATGTTCATCATCTGCTGGAGGAGACAGAACAACATGTCACTTCTACAGCTCACCACCAACACCAAACACATCGCCAAGACTTGTGTGCTGAAGTCTAATTCACAACTTTCCTTGAATGAGTATGACTTTGGGAAATGAGTCATCCCTAGTAAACAAACAAGATGCAAATCATTCCCCATTTATCTCACTATGATACCAGTAATATTCTGTGAGTGTGTGTGCGAATTAATATTCTGTGAGTGTGTGTGCGAGCGAGAGCCAGAGAGAGAGCGTGAGTCCGTGAGCAAGAGAGAAGTAACAAAAAGAAGAGACATTACTTGAGAAAGAGATTGGTGTTTGTGTCGGGAGGGGTAGTAATTACGTGAGCCTGGGAGTGAGTGTGACTCACTGCAGCTCCGCCGCGTCCTCCACTCATCTGTCTGCCAAAGTCAGCAAAGGCCGGTGTGAAGTCAGGGCCTCGGGAGATCACCCTGGATTCTACCGCCCGGGTTGGCAGCTTGTTTTGGTTTATCTGCAGAGAAACACAGGGAGAGAGAGTGATGGACAGTGAAACAGCTGACCAGCAGGGGGAGCAGTGATCCGTTAACACTGTGGGCCTAGCCATATGGGGAGAGCTGTGGCCTGGTCCAGAAACAACACCCTACTAGACCTGATTCCCTAAGCACTTGTGGAGATCTGAAAGGACGATAGGTATAATCAATATGTTTTACCAAGCCATTCAGAGGGTAAGGTAGGGGGGTACTACCATATAGCGTAGATCTATCACCTCCTTTCAGATCTACATGAAGTGCCTGAGGTATGGGCCGGAATCGGGCCTACCACTGGGGCGAAAGAGACAGGTCAGACCCAGCTCCTTTCAGGTTCATCCCACTGTTGTTCACTGAGAGGTGGTGGATTCCCAATCCTAGTCTTAGTTCGCCACTGTGTATGCTGTTTTATGTGTATCAGATATGCATTTGATAAATTCTGTTTAACTAATTTTGTGACTGGCGCAGAGAGTGAAGTCAGAACCACATGTGGAAGGAGGACTGAAGGGAACATTGTGAGGGAAGGGGGATAACAACTCCAGCGCTCTCAGCTGTCGTTGACTTCCCTTAGTGCTCTCCTCCAGTGAACATTTTCTCAGGGAGAAAAATATGACTCCCAGGGACTGTACATCAATCGCTGCCAGTCTATTGCTCCTTTTCTGGGGCTGAATTATCAACACTGCCAAGTGTGACATAATAGCTATGTGATTTTAATCAAAACAGGATGTCTATGGGCAAGCTGCTATTGGCTCGGTCAGAGTGCAGCAGAGGGAGATGAACTTACCAGAAGCATATCAATTCATAATGAATAGCTACATTTTTTTTTTTAAATGACAGTGGGCCATGTGTTTACTAAAGGCTACTCACACTGTTTGCTCCATACAAATAATCCCTTCGCTTGAGAGCTTTTATCAAAAGCAACTTACATCTTACACTATCCATTTATAGTCCTGAATATTTATTGTGGGGTTTAGGGCCTTGCTCACAGCTAACTCATTCTGACCACTATGTTGAAGCTCTGCTCAGCCCACTCTTCACACACCTTGTCCAGCACAACGTCACTGATCTGAGGCAGCCCGTCTGGCTTCTGTGTACAGGCAGCCATGAACTGAAAGCCCAGCAGGAAGTCCCGTTTGTATTGACGCTTCCCATTAGTCTCCAGATCTGAGGAAACAACAAGAGAGGTGAGGAAAACAGCCCTGCTCATTTCATACTGTGCAAAGGTTGTATGACTGTTGAGTGAAAACTAAGCGAGAGACACTAATGAATAATAACCACCCCCTACCTTCCTGGAAGAGGTCTGGGGGGGCTCCTGTGGAGCCCTCATTGTCCCCAGGGGTGGCCCCGCTGTCACTGCTCTCAGTCTCCGAGGTGTGTCCTGCTCCGTTCCTCATGGGCTCAGCCTCCCCGTTTTCCTCAGGGGCTGGGGGCATCTCCTCTGCCTCCAGGGCTGAGGGAGCTGCTGAGGGTAGGGGTGAGGTGCTGCAGCTCCTGGCGGGTGGCAGGGCCTGGTCTCCAGCAGCCTCTTCCAAAGGCTTGAGCTCCTCCTGGGGGAGGGAGGGGAAGCAGAGGGGGTTAGATAGAGGGACAGAGCTGCCTTCAAAGAGTCGGCTGGGAACACTGATCATGATGGATAACTCCTTGCCAACGTACTCTGACGATAACACCACTTTAAGTCATTCATGTCTGTGTTGCACCGCCACACATGTGGAAACATTTTCCATTTGAACTATTCCCCATATAATCTCTCTCCCTTTTCTCCGTCTACTCTGTTTATGCTTCCCCCCTCCATCTCCTCCTCCTGTTCCCCCGCAGTGAGTGAATAAGAAGGGTTGTTGCTTACCTCAGTCTCCCTCTGTTGGGCATCTCCAACAGGACTCTTTTCATTTGGTTTCTTCCAGGTCTTTGGTGCATCAGGAGCAGCCTGATATCCTGCAGTGAAAACAATAGCAAAGACATTTTAAAGTCGGCAATAGGCTAACGATTTACCCAAAATTGCACCCACTAAAAATCTATGACTAGATACTTTTACTAGCGGAAAATAGTGGCCTTCCTCTCAGAATAATCATGAACTAAAGCTGTTGAGCTCAGCACTGATCCTGTTTGAAACAGATTCTATAACAGTGGACAGTCTTAGTTGTGTCCAGCAGCAACATTTAACAGTTTATATATAGTATACACGCAGGCATCCATGTGACATTCCCACGGTCATCTGTACCCATGGTTATGTACATACCTGTAGTGGGACTCTTTCTGGAGAGGGCTTGTAGCTGTGGTTCAGGCTTGTTGTCTGGTGTTATGAATGCCTCTGTCCCTGCTTTGAGAGGGACGTCTTTAGTGTCGGCGGGCTTGCTGGCCTCCGCTGTGGCCTGCACTAGTGGTGGAAGGCCAGGGGGAGGTGCTGGAAAAGCAGGCGCAGGTTTGGAGGTCAGAGTGACTGGCACTACAGTGATGGGTGCGATAGAGTCCGTGACAGCAGGGGGGATCTCTGCTCTCACCTCACTGGGCACAGCCTCACTACAGTCTTCTCTGAAGGCCGGGGTTGAAGCCTGGGGCTGGGGTGGGGAGGGATCTAGGGGGGAGGGCTCCTGGGCCTGGGTGTCCAGCTCAGCCCCAGTGTCAGCATGGCCATTCAAAGCTTTTGGGGTTAGGGTGGGGGAAGCAGCCAGGGTGTGTGGGGCTTCTGGAAGAGGCTCCACTGTGTTTGGGGTCTGGGAATGAGTTGTGGGAGGCAGGGTCTTGGGCTCAGCTGCAGAGGGAGTGGGAGTAGCAGGCTCCACTGCAGAGGGCTGCTCAATGGGGTTGGGGCTGGCAACAGGACGAGGGGCAGGGATGGGTGCCACCATCACTGGGGCAGGAGAGGGAAGCTCTTTTTCTACAGGGGGAGATGGGGCAGTTACAGGTGCACTGGCCTCTCGCCACGCCATAGAAGGTTCTGGTTGTCCAATCCCGGGAGAGGAAGGCTTCCGGATAACCGGCTCCAATTTTGGCTTATCATATACTGGAAAAGCGAAGAGATAACACTGACATTAAACACAAAAGAGAAAATTATTTGTGCTATCTCTTTACTGAGTCAACGTCTTGCTCAGGGCTCTGCTCTCAGAGCAGAGATGTATATTGCCTGGAGGGTGGAGGGGTGAGGGTCAGACCTGGCCCTGGTTTGCTGTCTGCAGCCCCAGGCGTGGGCTGCTGCTGCTTGGGGGGCTCCAGGCTGTAGGCTGGGTGGGCCTGGCCTTGGCCCTGCTCCGGAGTCTGGCTGCCGCTCGGCTGCTGCTGCGATTTGAGGTAGAAAATGTGAGGATAATGAGGGTGCGGCCATAAAAACTAGCAACATGGAAAGACAGCCAAATAAGCACAAACAAGCACAAAAATAGAATTAAGCGGAAACAAGGAAATCAGTGGGTATGGTTAGAAATATTGGCAACGTAAAAGACAGGGGAAGACAAGGAGAGACAGCAACCAAGGAAAGCAGGCAAAAAGGGGAAAGGAGAAGAGCGCAAGAGTAGGAGAGAATGACAGGGAATGGAGGCACGTAAGGTAAAACAAAGCAAAAAAAAGGGGAGTGTAAAAAGGACAAAAGACAGAAAGAGAGGAAAGACACACTGTTAACGTCCAAGGAGAGGACAAGAAGGAAGTGTCACAACAAAAGACTTCCCTCCACAAAATCCAGAACAAGAACTGTCATTTAAGATGATTGCCCCTTTCTATTAGAATGCATTCAGCAATGACTCCTTTTTTAAAAATAAATAAGAACATCTTATTTCTGGATTCTTCATGGAGGGACAGAAAGCAGAAAAGACATGTTCCATAAGAACATTTACCGTACCAGAAGAGAGGGAGGAGATACACTGATACATGTAGATAGGTACTAGTAGGTATAGATGTGTAAGCCATAGATCTGTGTCCAAGATTAACATGATAACCAACTATGACCAATGAAATACAGTGTGTTTAGGTCACTGTTGTAAAATAGCCATGGTTTCCTGTTACTCCAATTGAATAGCAAAGATTGTGAACCTAAGGCCAGGTAAGTGTGCTTTGTTTGTCCTATGCACAGGTTTTACACAGCCATGAATGAGAGGCTAATAGCTCAGCTCAGTTCAGTGGGTCAGTGGCACACCATGGCACCCTTTGTGTGTTTGTTTGTAAGTGAGTGAGAGAGCATTAAGCCTAAGAGCAGGAAGCATGAGAGTAGATGTGTACTTACCTGCGGAGGGGTGGGGGTGGAGGAGGGTCGTCCGACAGGGGGAGTTGGATTCCGGCTCCCTGTGCCCCCTGCCATGATCTCCTCTGTGATGTCCCTGCCTCCCTGATTGGGGTCACGGATACGGATCTGGGAGGACAATGACACAAAAGGAACGCCGTCTCACTAAAGCACCAGTGTCTCAGAGCAACCCTCCCCTAGCCATTTAAAACAGTGGAGCGCGTAATGTACAGGAGTACTGACTGAGTCTAAAGAAGCATTAATACATCTGTGACCAAACGTTTCAGACATTCTTATTAATCTTGTGCAAATGGAGAGAAAAAGCTTAACACTTGACTTTTTACAATATCTCATATTTCAGTTAAGGCATTTAAAAGGGTTTCTGAAAAGATAATGTATTTTCATGTGGGTCTTCAAACTGAACAGCAAAATATACCCCCCCGACTCCGGATTGAAGCCATTTTCCCCCTCATTCATCGCCAGTCAGCCTGTGCAGATGATGGCACATCAAACTACAGTTAACTGCCAAAATAAAGAAAACACCAACAAAAGTGTCTTAACAGCCACCAGAACAGCTTCAATGCACCTTGGCATAGATTCTACAAGTGTCGGGAACTCTATTGGAGGGATGCAGCACCATCCCAGATTGGTGAAGTGCTGTAGAGACCGTTGTCCTTCTGGCAGGTTCCTTCATCTCAGCCAATGAACTCTATAGTTCTGTCAGAGTGGTCATTGGGTTCTTGGTCACCTCCCTGATCAAGGTCCTTCTTGCCAGGTTGCTCAGATTGGTCGGACGGCCAGCTCTCGAATATGGGTAGTTACATTTTTTGTTAATTTCCCAATGATTGAGACCACTGTGCTCTTGGAAACTTTCAACACTCTCAAAATTGTTTAACACCCTTCCCAAGATATGCCTCATGTCAATTCTCTCTCCCAGATCTACGAACAGATCCTTGGACTTCAATGGTATAGTTTCGGCTCTGATGCACTTTCAACTGTGGCACCTTATATAGACAGGTGGGTCCAGCTTTCTGGTGTTAAAGAGCTAGATTAAGGCCTGGCATACATTAAGGCTAGGGCTCCCGAGTGGCGCAGCAGTCGAAGGCACTGCAACTTAGTGCTAAAGACGTCACTACAGTCCCTGGTTCAAATCCAGGCTGAATCACATCCGGCCGTGATTGGGAGTCCCATAGGGAGGCGCACAATTGGCCCAGCGTCGTCCGGGTTTGGCCGTGGTAGGCCCTCACTGTAAATAAGAATGTTCTTAATTGACTTGCCTAGTTAAATAAAACAATTCAAACAAACCCTGCTTCTACACAGAAAAACTCTACTGGCAACCTAGATCTAAATGAAACCATGTCATCCCTCATATACCTTCTCTGTAAAATAAATATTCTGTTTCAAAATGCAAGTTAAAGGGGCTCATGGATCCAGACACGTCTCTTCATCAGGGATCATTTCTCATATCCTCTCACAGTATGCATGTGGAAACAGAAGATCTGGTGCCTAACTGAGCACAGATAGCCTACGCTAGTGTGTATCCGTATGTGTAATGCTTACATACATAGGGAGCGTGTGATGTCTGTGTTGAGATGGCAGCTTGCTGAGATACTCACTGGTTTCTTCTCACGCTTGGCTGGTGGAGGTTGCTGCGGTGTAGGCACTATGATGGGGGGTGAGGGGGGGTACACCTGCTGTCCTGGATAGAATTGAGGTCCGGGAGCTGAGTCAGGAAGGAGTAAGAAAAGCTGAGTATAGTGTGTGTCACTCTCTGTGTGTGTGTAGCTGAGGAACAAACTGAGTTGATGGGGTCTGTACAAGAAGATACTTGCGCTAGAAAGGACAGATGTGTGCTTTGTGGAAGGAGAAAGCTATTTTAAATCAGACTGGTGGGGTTAGAAGGGGTGTGTGTGTGTGTGTGTGTGTTTGGCGGAGACTCACCATACTGAGCAGGGTACTCCCCTGGCCCAGGGCCAGGATAGAAGGTGCCAGACCCCGGCGGCTGCACTGAAAACGGCTGGGGCGGCCCCACATAGGGCGTACTGTGGCGATACTGTAGAGGGAGAAATGGAGGGCATAGAAGAAAGGGTTAAAAGCTGCGTGGGGGAAGTGGTAGAGGAATGCCTGCTGGAGAGCAGCAGCAGCCTGGTCAGTCAGTCCCACCTGTGGGATGTAGTACTGGGCAGCCTGTGGGGAGGGGAAGGGCATGGGGGCCATCATCATCATGGTGGGCTGGTTGGGGGGGTATACCGCCGCTGTGGGGTTCTGAGAGCCGGGCCGCAGAGATGAAGTGTTGGTGGGGATGGTTGGCCGCGCTGTCTGCATCTGAGCCCTCTGGAAAAACTGAGGCGAGACACACACACACACACACACACACACACACACACACACACACACACACACACACACACACACAACACACACCACACACACACAGACCGATATTACATGTGAGAGAACTTAGTCCCAGAGAAGCAAGAGAGGATCCACAACTTTCCCAACAGCAGTCTAATCTCTTCATGCGTGTCCTGTGCAGTCTCATTTCAGCTTTGTGGACGCAGGAGCTCAGAGAGATGAAGCCAAGGAGACAGAGAGCATTATCTCAGAAGACCAGGTGGATGGCACTTCGACTCCATTGCGCTCAAACAGCACACATTTCCCCAAGCAGCATAAACAAACCCACTGGACACGGGCCTGCAGGGTGAATCCTGACTCCTCCAGCTGGGTTCCCTCTGCCCTCATCAGAGAGAGATCAAGGTTGTGGAAGGTCTCAGAACACAGCGGTCTACCAGCAGCCTCCGCCACCCAACCTGCTGTGCTGTTACAACAGGGCTTAGAGAGCACGGTTCCATGCTGCCAGAGTCAACCACCAACCAGCGCACAGCAACACCCTGTACCTACCACACATGCTGTTACACGCCACACAAGCTGACTTTATATGCAACCACATTAGTTTACAATGCAGTGTCCACAACTTTCAAATTTGTAAAGTGCTCATGTTTATGCTATATAGTAGTGGTTCCCAAACTATGGGTCACGAGTAATTGTGTCTCCCTCTGCCATATGGACACAATGTATCATATACAGAAAGCAACTGGCAGCAAAAAATATCCAAAGACATACTGCAGCAACTCCGATTGTAAAATACATCAAACCACATCGACTGCGTGCACGCCTGTTCGCAAACTGTGTGGAGATATGGGATCAGAGCATGACAATTTGCTATTTCACACCGAGGCCTGGTGGTTATCAACGGGGAGAATATTGGAAAGATTTTTCTAAATGAGAAACGAACTGGATATAAAAAAAAGACGGAAAGAAAAGACGACTTTCTTTGTGATAAAAAGAAAATGATGTCTCCTTGCCGATGTAACAGACATAGGCTATTTTGAAAACTGAATGCAAGCATGCAGGGGAAATACAAAAACGTACTACAGATGTGTATTCAGAGGAAATATGTCTTATACATAAGTGAAACCATGCCCCCTTTCCTTGGCTGTGGAAGTTTCTAACAGACAACAGCAGAAGTGAGTGTCCCACAGGAGTGGCGACTGCTCACCTCCAACGCTTTGAAGAGCACTATGGGACCTATATCCCGAACTTGGACATGACGTTTGACTGGGTGTAAAATCCGTTTGACTGTGATCCTGGCTCAGTTGGCATGCCAGCAAGTGAAATCACAGCTGATTGAGCTGTCATGTGACTGAATACTGCAGACAATGCATTCACAGGACATTACGGAGGAGTTTGGGTTCTCAAAGGGAATACCTTGCCATTTCCCCCAGAGCATTAAAACGCATGGTACCCTTCGCCAGCTCATATCTGTGTGAAGCTGGATTCTGTGATCTCGTCTGAATTAAAATCAAATATTGATCCAGGACAGGACAGCAGATATGAGGTGCGTACTGTCGACCACGTACCCTGACTTTGAGAAGCTCCGACGTGACATGCATCAAGCACACCCATCTCATTAGTGGTGGTGAAATAAGAGAATCAGAAATGATGTCAGACTGATTTGCAATTGACTGCCATAGCCAGCCCCCGCCCCCCATTTTTATTTTATTTAAAAAAAATTAACAGCCCTTGTTAATTTCAACAACAAAATATTTACATGGTTGGGGTCATGAGAATTTTCAAATTGGATCATGGGCCAAAAAGTTTGGCAACTCTTGCTACATAACTGGGGCCACAATGTATTATAGGGCTGTTCTGTTAAATGAGGTGAGGTTTTATTTACAATGTGGAAACAGAGCTCTTCTTCATGCGTCATAAAACACAGAATCATAAAAAATGTTCTCATGACTGCAGAAGTTATGTTTGCAGGAAACTAAATATCACAATCAATGGGGTGCTCAGTGCTGCCAAGCTTTTTTCTGGGGAGCTCATAAAATGTTATGCAGCAATCAATGTACTCCAAGCAAGATGAAAGACTCCACACAACAGCTGTGGCCTACATCCTAATGACTAGAGATCAAGGTTACCACAAGCAGTTGACTCGGGTTCAATAATTCTTCAGCGATCAGATACCCTGAAGTATACACAATCTTTATTTAAACTGCGGTTCATTTCATAAAAATGAAAAACACTTTTGGTGAGAAGAAGTTAACAGTTCTAATATTCTGCATGCTGTTCATCCAAACTAAGCAAACATGGGAGATTAAGAATGGTGAAGAAGAATGAAGGGAAATGATTGAATGATTACAAAAAGACGTAGGTTAAAAAGAGAGAAAAGGAGTGAGTGTGGTGTTCAGGCAGTATTATATTGTTATGTTGGAGGGAGAGAGAGGTTTTCTACTGAGCATACTTTAGTTAAGATGATGGCCACTGGAGGGCTCTGGGGTTAGAGGTTAAAGGTAAGGGGTTAGGATCGGTAGGTAGGGGTGTTCCTCATGCCATGCATCTGCAGAGAGTTCTGACAAGAGTCATTATTACCTGGATGGGCCTGAATCCTCCCTTGAGTATTGAAGCAGGAAAGAGAGAAAAGCCAAATGGGAGACTGCACTGATGAGTGTGGAGCCCAACACGAACACAGTGAGCGGGCAATCATTCACAACACACTCTGGTTGGGCGATATTTGGGGAGACCTCTCCTACGATATGCTACTCCAAATATCGCAATATTCAATATAGTTTTGTGCAGTTAATGACTAGATAATTCTAGACTATGCAATTGTTGTGCTTATTTAGATATTATAGTCGCAGTGTAATTAAATAACCTTATTATGGTGAAACTTCATTTTCAACTGCTCCGTTTTGATTTGTAAAGTTCACATAGAGTATTGTCTTGCACCTCACAACATATCGTCTTGCACGTCACAATATCGTCAATATCAAATATCACGATATTTGATTTATATAATTGGCCCAACCCTTACACACACACACACACACACACACACACACACACACACACACACACACACACACACACACACACACACACACACACGTGTATATATCATAAGGCTTTCCGCCTGTCACAATATTGTGCAGCCTGTGGGCCCTTTTGCAGGTTGAGCTGTTCTCAGTCCCAGCATGGTGCCGGCTGTATTCCCACAGAGGTGACTTAGCAACACAGACAGAGTGTGGAGGGCTGTGAGGGAGTTATGTGACATCACAGAGCTCTGTCTATCTAGCTGCTACCATTCACCAAGGACTAAACTCAGCCAGGCTCACTGGTGGTGTCATCACAGTGGTATTCCCAACACCTCGGGGTACAGACAGAGGGCGGGAGTCTGAGTCAGTCCTGATTGGAACGCTCTTCTCTTCCCTTTCACTTTGCTTTGCTCTGGCAACATGCACGGTAGAATAACTAAGACTTTGCTCCACTTTGGCAGTCAGACATGAGCTTGTTGTTAGTATCAGGGAACACCAACAATGCTAGCTCTGCTCATTTCAAACAGAGTATAAAGTTATGGAATCAACTGCTTAAGTTAAATCTTAACTCAAAATGTTAATATGATGCTTATATCTGGCTGACATTTGAACTCTTACTGGAAACCTGCTGCTCACAGGTTTCTGCTGCTGCTCAACCTGCTGCTCAACTGCTCACAGTAAACACGCTCAAAAACAAAAAACAAATTATTTTTTTATGTCTACACTGGACGTAGAGGCTACAACTAACATTGTCAAATCAAAAAACAACTGTATCCTTTGTCTGACCTCTTGGTTTGCAGCCCTAAACAGTGAAAGACTGAAGTTGCTTTCGCAATGAGAAATCAAGATAACACGGAGAGGTTGGCTGACGTCAGCAGGCTGAATAAAGAGAGGTTTTCGGCAGATGAATGAATTTCCAGATCACTATGTTGCGCTCATTGTGCGGGGGCGATTGCAACTTATGTCAGAGACGAGGCTCATTTTCTCTGGATGTATAATAGCCCTTTTGTTCTGCTTCATCTGCTTTCCAACTCCACTTCCGTGGCGGCACAAGAGAGGCCAGCACCAGGACAGAGCAGAGGCCGTATGTGACAGTGCATGTACTGTGTACTCTGTGCCAGTAAACAGTTCAAATTCGGACACACTGAGTCTGACTGACCTAGGAGGCTGCCTATTAATAGTCTGTCAAAATGGTCAACACAGAATCATCCAGAAAGATGTTGGACAACAAGTTATGGATGGGGTGGGGTGGGGGTTGCCTGTCTGCCTGTGTGACCCAGTGTCTTCAAAGGGCATCTGATTCTCATTACGACAGAGAAATAAACAATTTCAACTGGGAGGCGCTGGGGGATTCTCGTCTCTGTGGCCAGGCTCATCTCAGCAGTCACAGAGTTATGTTCAATCACACACAATCAAAACCACAAACAATTCAAACAAAACAACATGCAATTATATTTATACAAAACAATTGTTCATCAGATAATCTAAAACACAAATTGACTCGGAATAACCCTTTCAAAAAGGAGAAGCATCGAGAACATTGTGTATGCCAAAGTCCGATAAACATCTGAGCAACAGGGCATTAGATGTTCCTAAAATGTTGGAGCAGTGCCATCAGCACCACACTTGTTAACACCAAGTCTGACCAACAGTTTGACAAGCAAGTCCACAACAATGCAACATGAGAAGAGAGTCATCACTATAGTATGGTAAACATCTAGCATCGTTGTCTGACTGGCAGTCAGGCAACTGTCATCTTAGATATGCCTTTAACGACTATGTGGAAAAAATCTCAGACAATGGCTGTTGACAAACAAATCAGACTGTTGTGTGCCTGGGTGGAAAGCAGGCAGAAGTGGAGACATTCTCATTAACTTAGGGGACACATTTCTGTATAAACGGGGCCAATTTCCACTGAGAGCAGAAGCTCTTTGCCGACCAATAACAGTGGTGTGATGATGTGCACAAAGCAGCTCTAGCTGAGGGAGCAGAAGGGAGAGGACAGAGGAAATGGGGTTTAATACCTGATGGTGGGTTGGTCGAGGGCCCGTCGCAAACTGATTGGGTAGAGAGTATGAGGTCCGGCAGAAAGAGATAGGGTAGCGATGTCAAAGCAGAGAGAGGAAGAGTGAGAGAGAGAGAGATACAGAGAGACAAGATGAGCAATGAGGGGCACACTGAGGCATGGTAATACAAAACCACAGAGAGAGCAGTGGAGCTGCCACGTTGTCATGTTTACTGCCATTAGAGGAGATGATGCAGACCTGGTGGTTCCATATGACAGGGGGGCTGGGGCTGGGGCTGGGCATGGATGACTACATTGAAAGTGCAGATAGAACAGTAAAGTACTTTAAGTATATCATCTTGAAGTCATGGGCATACTGAATCCACACATTATGAATGGGTGACATTTTAACATTAGGTAACACACATTTATAACACTTAACTTGAACGGCTATCTGCAACTTTTAGATAACTCAAAGACTGGAAAGCATCACAGATGTCCAAGTGTGTACAGGACTGCCTGGCAGACACATCAGGGCTACTCATTACTGAACAATCACTACCTCCGATGACATTGTACCCCTCTAGGCCAATCAAAATGTCTGGATTTCCAAAAGCACAGCAGTCATAATACATACGCATGACACAGAGAAAGCGGGCACTTACCGGGCGACTCTGTGGCTGTGCATTCATTTGCTGGGTCTGAGGAGAATACACTAGAGGTGTGGAGCCAGCATTCTGTCCAGTGGTGTATGGAGACTGTCATAGGGGGCGGGACAGTGGCGTGAACGGAGGAGAGAGAGGGATAGAGAGGGGGATGTATGAAGGACAGAGAGAAAGGGGAGATAAACGGAAATGGTGGTTAACAACAAGTTGAGGAGAGATTTGATGAATTACAGCGGTTTGAACATCTTACCTGGGTCAAAATCATTTAGACCAACCAAATTGTTGCTCTCCTCACCAATTAAGAAATGGACAGCGTGTGTGTTAGCATGGTAATCTAATGTAGTAGTTTAGTGAAACACCATTGTCTTACGTCATATAGATTGGTGCAGAAGGCCATTGGGCTATATGATGACTTGCAAATACTCATGGGATAGATTTTTAAAAGTATTTTGTCTATAATCCGCAGTCATAACATTAAAAAATGTTACCAAGGTGACATTGTCTACTGAACCTCCATCCTCAGAGTCAAAAATGAGTCAAAAATCTGCAGCTAATTTTGATGTTTTCATCACGAGCAAGTCTTAACTACCTAATTATATATCTAGCTAATAAGTATTGTGGTTGTAGAATCAGTATTATAAATTGCTTGCTAGCTAAGCTAGTTTGCTTGCTAACTAAGGCAGTGAGTCTCATCAATCCATATAAAACGAAAGCGATGTTAACCCAGCGCCAGTAAACACACTCGATGCTTAATAAATACTCCTTCAAGGTAGCTAGCTAGTGTAGTACAATTATATCTAATAGCACAATGAATATGTTTTCATGATAAGACGGTGTTTGGCCGTGTTTAGTTAACCGAGTTCTGTAGCAGCTGACTACTCTAGTTGCGACGGTATCGCGTTGGCCAAATGTTACAAAGTACCGAGCCAAAAGTGCCAGTCTATCAGAGTCAAATACATACTTCGGTGCAGTACAACTTCAGCAGCAAGCTGGTAAACTAGCTACAGTAATGGCCATTCCAACTAGCACTAGCTAGCTGCTAACAAGTTTGCTCCGCTGACCGACTATAGCTCAGCGTTCAACTGCTCTCAAAGCCCATCACTAAGCAAAGAACCCTGGGACAAATACACCTCCCTCTGCAACTGGATCCTGGACACATCTACCAGGCTGATCCACAACACAGGGGGGGGGCCTCAGGGGCCCCCTCCTGAACTCCCTGTTCACCCATGACTCTATGGCCAAGCAAGACTCCAACACCATCATTAAGTTTGCCGACTACACAACGGTGAAAGGCCTGATCACCAATGACGATGAGGCAGCCTATAGGGAGGAGGTCAGAGAGCTGGCAGTGTGGTGCCAGGACAACAACCGCTCCCTCAACATGATCAAGACAAAGGAGATGGTCGTGGACTACAGGAAAAGGAGGGCCGAGCACGCCTTCATTCTCATCGACAGGGCTGTAGTGGAGCAGGTCGAGAGCTTCAAGTTCCTTGGTGTCCACAACACCAACAAACGATCATGGTCCAAACACACCAAGACAGTCATGAAGAGGGCACAACAAAGCCTATTCCCCACCAGAGCGCCAAGTCTTGGTCCAAAAGGCTCCTTAACAGCTTAACATTGCATTGACCCCCCGTTCCTCCCTTTAAATTTATTTGTATTTTTTAAATGCTGTTGCTACTCGCTGTTTATCATCTATGCATAGTCACTTTCCCCCTACCTACATGTACAAATTACCTCGACTAACCTGTACCCCCGCACATTGACTCAGAACTGGTACCCCCTGTAAATATAGCCTCGTTACTGTTATTTTACTGTGCTACTTCTTTCCCCTTCATTTATAAAACATAATTTTTCTTAACTGCATTATGGGTTAAGGGCTCGTAGGTAAGCATCTCACGCTATGGTCTACACATGTTGTATTCGGCGCATGTGTGAAATAAAAATGTCATGAATATTTATGAGTCTCGACATAATCCGTTGGGTGATTGGTTGAGCCTTCTTGAGTGTGTGTGACGTCACACAGATGCTTTACAAAGAGCCGTGGTGTGGCTATATAGCTGGGATAATTCAAGTTGTGCCACCGGCTGCAGACACTATTAATAGGCCAGAAAGAGCAGCTGAACACAGTGGGATATGGGAACCCTTTCATCACACACTGCTTTATGCAAAGGTTGACTCATTCTGGAATCGACAATAAGTGTTTTTTTTGTTTGTGTGTGCGTGCACTTCAAGGCAGTAGGAGAAACTAGCAAATCCCAGGAGCAGCAATGCAATTTACTTTCTGTACCAGTGACTAATACATTAACCCTTTAGCAGGCTCTTATGGAGAGCAGAGAGAACACGCCGCAGCAGTTTAGAAGTTGCTGATGTCCTGTGGAACTCTTATCATTAAAACAACTGTCCTTCTCTTAGACTATTTATTGACAGGCAGCACACAGGACATACAGAAATACAAAAACACTATTTGACCAATCAACAGGCCACTGTGCATTTAATTCATTAAGAAATGAATGCAAACAAAGCATGCAGCAACAGGCATTTTGATAAAGATGTTACAGAACAACAGGAGGAGAAAGAATGAGAGATAGAGGGAGAGAGACAAAAATAAAAACAGACAGACAGACCAAAAGGTCATACGCAGAGAGGATGGCGGCAGAGACTCACCCCTCCGCTTGCCTCCCAGCCCTTAGGGTAGCGATATGGGGAAGCTGTGGGTACTGATACCTGAGAGAGCGCCGGTGAGTGGGCATGCCCTGGCGGTGTGCCCGCCAAGTTAGGGTGTCCCTTTGTGATGTCATGAGCCGTGTAGGGAGGACCAGGATGCCTCGGTACCTACAGCACACAAAGAGAAAAAGATAGAGGACATCAGATAATTACAACATGAAAAGACAGAGGCAGTCGGGTACAGTGCATTCAGAAACTATTCAGACCCCTCAACTTTTTCCACATTGTTACGTTAGAGCCTTATTCTAAAATAGTTTTTTCCTCAATCTACACACAATACCCCATAATGACAAAGCAAAAACAGGTCTAGAGATTTTTGCAAATTTATGAAACAAAATAATTTAAATATAATATTTACAAAAGTATTCAGACCCTTTACTCAGTGCTTCACTGAAGCACCTTTGGCAGCGATTACAGCCTTGAGTCTTCTTGGGTATGACATTACAAGCTCAGCACACCTGTATTTGGGGAGTTTCTCCCATTATTCTCTGCAGATCCTCTCAAGCTCTGTCAGGTTGGATGGGGAGGGGCACTGGACAACTATTTTCAGGCATCTCCAGAGACGTTCGATCGGGTTGAAGTCCGGGAACCGGCTGGGCCACTCAAGGACATTCAGAGACCTGTCCCGAAGCCACTCCTGCGTTGTCTTGGCTGTGTGCTTAGGGTTGTTGTCCTGTTGGAAGGTAAAACTTCGCCCCAGTCTGCAGGCCCGAGCGCTCTGGAGCAGGTTCTTTAAGGATCTCTGTACTTTGCTCTGTTAATCTTTCCCTCGATCATGACTACCGGTAGTCTCCCAGTCCCTGCCGCTGTAAAACATCCCCACACCATGATGATGCCACCCGCATGCTTCACAGTAGGGATGGTGCCAGGTTTCCTCCAGACGTGACGCTTGGCATTCAGGCCAAAGAGTTCAATCTTGGTTTCATCAGACCAGAGAATCTTGTTTCTCAAGGTCTGAGTGGCTTTCGTCAAACTCCAAGCGGGCTGTCATGTGCCTTTTACTGAGTTGCTTCCGTCAGGCCACTCCACCATAAAGGCCTGATTGGTGGAGTGCTGCAGAGATGCTTGTCCTTCTGGAAGGTTCTCTCATCTCCACAGAGGAACTCCGGAGCTCTGTCAGAGTGACCATCAGGTTCTTGGTCACCTCCCCGACCAAGGCCCTTCTCCCCAGATTGCTTTGGTAGGCGGCCAGCTCTAGGAAGAGTCTTGGTGGTTCCACATTTTCTTCCATTTAAGAATGATGAGGCCACTGTGTTCTTGGGGACCTTCAATGCTGCAGACATTTTTTGGCAACCATCCCCAGATCTGTGCCAAAAACACAAACCTGTCTCGGAGCTCTACGGAAAATTCCTTCAACCTCATGTCTTGGTTTTTGCTCTGACATGCACTGTCAACTGTAGGATCTTATATAGACAGGTGTGTGCCTTTCCAAATAATGTCCAATCAATTGAATTGACCACAGGTGGACTCCAAACAAGTCGTAGAAACATCACAAGGATGATGAATGGAAACAAGATACACCTGATCTCAATTTCAAGTCCTCATAGCAAATGGTCTGAATACTTATGTAAATAAGGTGTGTGTTCTTTATTTTGAATAAATGTGAAACATTTTCTAAAAACCCGTTTTCGCTTTGTCATGGGGTATTGTGTGTAGATTGATAAGGGAAAAAAAATATTTAATACATTTTACAATAAGGCTGAAATGTAACAAATTGTGGGAAAACTCAAGGTGTCTGAATACTTTCCGAATGCACTGTATATGCTTGTGCGTGTTTTGAGTTATATTATATCCTGTATTTGTTAGTGTACTGAAGCTGTAACATTTTGGCAAAGAATTGCCAAGAGAATGTACACATTAGAGTTGCAAAAGGAGGGAATGTACCACTCGGAACTTCAGAAATGTACCAGTAATCTACTAGAATTTTGGAAACATCCAAAGACTAAGTTCACATGTAGGAGAGATAAAATAATTAAATATGAAGTTTTGAAAATGAAATATAAAATGACAAAATCTGTAAAACATTATCCTAAATATAACCCATAAATTTAGGGAATAACATTGATGTTATGAGGGTATCAGCCTGGAATATAATTTATTCTTGTGCATCTTTCTCTTTCAAGACTTACAAAAACAAACAACATGCAGCAATTTTAAAGATTTTACTGAGTTACAGTTCATGTAAGGAAACCGGCCAATGGAAATAAATTCATCAGGCCCTAATCTATGGATTTCAATTTCAGTCAATTTCTAATGTGACCACCATTCATGCAGCGCGACATTTCTGTCACGTTGAGTTGAGCAGGCTGTTGATTGTGGCCTGTGGAATGTGGTCCCACGCCTCTTGATTAGATGCTTTTTTTCAGAAGGCTATTTTCTCTTGAACCAGTCTTTCCACAAGAAACTCATGGACAATTAGGGCTGGGCAAATTTTCGAATTTATTTGATTCATTCAAATGTATGTACAGTGCCTTGCGAAAGTATTCGGCCCCCTTGAACTTTGCGACCTTTTGCCACATTTCAGGCTTCAAACAAAGATATAAAACTGTATTTTTTTGTGAAGAATCAACAACAAGTGGGACACAATCATGAAGTGGAACGACATTTATTGGATATTTCAAACTTTTTTAACAAATCAAAAACGGAAAAATTGGGCGTGCCTTCTGTGCTATGTGCATGTTATTCTCTCTCACACACACACACGAGAGATCATTTCTTCCTCTCTGACAAGAAGTTTCAAGTCGCTATTGGATTTGATATGGACACAGAAGCACATTGAGACATTTTACTGTAATACGGAAGTAAAAATGTCGAAAAATGCCCTTTTTATGTTTCAACTCCTCTCAAATTGAACACAGCGCGGACAACTGAAACAGAAGTATTAATGAACATTGATTCTGGAAAAGTAATGCTCAGTTTGTCGCGCGGCATTTAACTACCGCTATCAGCACTTTAGCTTAAGACTTATACTATCTGTCTAGTCTGTTTGATAAATGTGCAATAAGCATAAAACAAAAGGAATTGGCAACTCGTTCTCATTCTGAGAAATAAAAGTAGGCCACTTGATTTCAACATCTGAACAAAGTGGACTGGCTAGCGTGCTGTTCAAACAGTTGGAGACAGACAGAAGGGTGGGTTCATAACAATTCAACTGTTCTAACTTGTTACCTAGCAAATAGATCAAGTTGGAAGTAAAGATTAGCTGGCTATTCACTAGCACATGGGCTAGTGTTTGAAAGATTGTTTACGAGACCTTTTCTATAATTCCGGCTACAAGAAGTATTAGTGAATGTGCATTATGCATGGTCCTGGTTAAATTTGAAACAATTATTAGTGGGTCTTATGGTTGTGGGAGACTTATATTTAGCTTAGGTATAATTTCACAAGCCCTGAATTCATTAGATTATTGCTGACTGTTTGAAATTCGGCGTATTTCACCTTTAATTGTACAACAAAGCTTATTTAGAGATTTTTTTTCTTTAATCAAAACGTAGGGGCCTCCCGTGTGGTGCAGTGGTCTAAGGCACTGCATCGCAGTGCTTGAGGCGTCACGAGAGACCTGGGATCAATCCCAGGCTGTCACAACAGACCCGGGAATCCCATAGGGCGGCACACAATTGGCCGAGCGTCGTCTGGGTGATAAGAGGGTTTTGCCGGGGGTCTTTACTTGGCTCATCACACTCTAGCGACCCCTTGTGGTCAACTGGGCGCTTGTAGGCTGACTTCATCGTCAGTTGAACAATATTTCCTCCGAAACATTGGTGGAACTGGCTTCTGGGTTAAGCGGACGGTGTTAAGAAGCATGGTTTGGCAGGTCATGTTTAGGAGGATGCATGAGTCAATCTTCGCCTCTCTCGAGCCTGTTGGGGAGTTGCAGCGATGAGACAAGATCGTAATTGGATATCATGAAATTGGGGAGAAAGGGGGGGTAAAATACAACAAAAAAAAGAACAAATAATAATAATTTAAAACATTTTATTTTAAATTAAGAGACATACCGTGGGGAGAACAAGTATTTGATAACCTGCAAAATTGGCAGTGTTTCCCACTTACAAAGCATGTAGAGGTCTGTAATTTCTATCATAGGTACACTTCAACTGTGAGAGACGGAATCTAAAACAAAAATCCAGAATATCACATTGTATGATTTTGAAGTAATTAATTAGCATTGTATTGCATTAAAAGTATTTGATCACCTACCAACCAGTAAGAATTCCAGCTCTCACAGACCTGTTCGTTTTTCTTTAAGAATCCCTCCTGTTCTCCACTCATTACCTGTATTCACTGCACCTGTTTGAACTCGTTACCTGTATAAAAGACACCTGTCCACACACTCAATCAAACAGACTTCAACCTCTCCACTATGGCCAAGACCAGAGAGGGTGTAAGGACATCGGGGATACAATTGTAGACCTGCACAAGGCTGGGATGGGCTACAGGACAATAGGCAAGCAGCTTGGTGAGAAGGAAACAACTGTTGGCGCAATTATTAGAAAATGGAAGAAGTTCATGATGACGGTCAATCACCCTCGATCTGGGGCTCCATGCAAGATCTCACCTCGTGGGGCATCAATGATCATGAGGAAGGTGAGGGATCAGCCCAGAACTACAGGACAGGACCTGGTCAAGGATCCGAAGAAAGCTAGGACCACAGTCTCAAAGAAAACCATTAGTAACACACTACGCCATCATGGATTAAAATCCTGCAGCGTACGCAAGGTCCCCCTGCTCAAGCCAGCACATGTCCAGGCCCGTCTGAAGTTTGCCAATGACCATCTGGATGATCCAGAGGAGGAATGGGAGACGGTCATGTGGTCTGATGAGACAAAAATAGAGCTTTTTGGTCTAAACTCCACTCGCCATGTTTGAAGGAAGAAGAAGGATGAGTTCAACCCCACGAACACCATCCCAACCGTGAAAGATGGAGGTGGAAACATCATTCTTTGGGGATGCTTTTCTGCAAAGGGGACAGGACGACTGCACCGTATTGAGGAGAGGATGGATGGGACCATGTATCGCAAGATCCTGGCCAACAACCTCCTTCACTCAGTAAGAGCATTGAAGATGGGTCGTGGCTGGGTCTTCCAGCATGACAACGACCCGAAACATACAGCCAGGGCAACTAAGGAGTGGCTCCGTAAGAAGCAGTTGAAAGTCAGTTTTGCCCAGCGACATCCCCGAAACCTGAAGGATCTGGAGAATGTCTGTATGGATGAGTGGGCCAAAATCCCTGCTGCAGTGTGTGCAAACCTGGTCAAGAACTACAGGAAACGTATGATCTCTGTAATTGCAAACAAAGGTTTCTGTACCAAATATTAAGCTCAGATTTTCTGATGTATCAAATATGTATGTCATGCAATACAATGCAAATTAATTACTTAAAAATCATACAATGTGATTTTCTGGATTTTTGTTTTAGATTCCGTCTCACAGTTGAAGTGTACCTGTGATAAAAATTACAGACCTCGACATGCTTTGTAAGTAGGAAAACCTGCAAAATCGGCAGTGTATCAAATACTTGTTCTCCCCACTGTATGTACGTGAACCACCCATAAAAGGTTAAAAGAAAAATCAAGATATGATTTTTAGGCTATATCGCCAAGCCCTATGGACAAATAGTATTATAATGTTTTTTTTTAAGTATAAAGAAAAATCCGGTAACTGATAGTGGTAGTTTTGCAACCCTAGCACACACACAGAACTCCACAGGTCATTAGACTTGCTCCTGCTGAGGAATGTAAATTAGGGACTTTAAGGTAGGGATCAACTCCTGTCTGGCTCTGTGCAGAGGAGCAGAGGACCTATGCTGTACATGAAGCGGGTTGTGCCTTGCTGTGCAGACTTAGGCACTGCCCTGGGCTGTGCTGCCCGGTCTGTCCCTTTGCAGTGCTGGGCATGCAGTGTGATTCGTGCTATATCCCTTTCCCTGACACTGTCCTGTACTGTGAGCTGTAAAACACTGCAGGTGCTGCTGTAGTAGCAGGCCTGGCACAGCAGAGATAATGCAGGTTGGCCGGCTCACCTCTGCTCCCCTGGGCTTTCTGCTGCCCACACACCTGTTGCTGCTGCACATGAGCCTCTGTGAGGTAATGGTAACTCTCCCTCTCTCTCTCCTCCGATTGTCTTCTGGCAAAATTCTCTCTCAACAACCCTGGTTCACTCTTAATCCCTAACATATCTCGGTTTGGCCCACTTTCTCTGGTTGACAGGATAAAGGCAGCTAATCGGACTGCTGTTACCAGGGGATGAGTCTCTGCCGGTGACTGATTCCACTGACAGGCAGAATGACAGGAAGGGAGGGGCAGGACCTGCACAGCCGAGCATAGGGAAAGGAAGGGAAGGGAGAGTCCAGAAAGCAGTCCTCTCCTCGGCCACAGAGCAGACCAAAGCCATCCAGGAACATAGTTTCCATTGATGTCATGCCTGCAGGCCGCCAAACCCACACAGTCATTTAAAACTGACACTACCCAATACTGTGTATACATGTACCTATCAACCAGAATGATGTGATTGGTCAATTACATAAAACAAATCACATCTGTTCAACATTAATAACAAAAATGTTAAGTCCGCTATTTAGGGGACTTTGAGCGGTTCTGGACCGATTTCAGCTGACGTGTTTACAGACGTTGTAACATCAATTGCTGTGTACTCGGTTAAACCTCTGGTAGTCCTGCTTCACATGCCGTGAAATCTGACACTAGGCTTGGGTGGTATACCGTATATATACACACACACCATACACCGGGGTATTTGGAAATAACCACGGGATGGTTTTTCTAATACCGTGAAAAGAAACTATTTCTTTATATAAAAAACAAGTGAATATTTGTAGCTACCTTTTATGTAAATATCTGCAGTCAACTTCTGCAATACTTTAGGAGATAAAGTAGATCACGTTCTACATTTCGTCAGTCACAATTTTCATTATGAAGCTTACCGGTAGTATAGTCCCATGATTTTTGTTTACAAGCACATATCCACAAAGAGACCGGAGCCTTGTGAAACATTCATTGTTGTGCAGCACCTGCCACATGATCTAGTTACAGTATGGAATCTACAACTAAATGTTTGGCAGCTTATAACTATTAAGTTAACTGTGCTAAAAAGTCCTGCAGTTTTGATTTGGTTTGTTAATTTAGTAGCATGTTATCGAGCTAAGTGGTTAGCTTCTTGACCAAGCTTCTTTTCGTAACAGCAGAGACCCCCCCCCGCACCAAGAGCCTTGCGGTCTAATATTGTGAGTAGCTTTTTTGAGTTAAAACTTAAGAGTTGGGATGTCTGTCCTGAAAATAGTTTGTCAAATAGTTTGCACCGGTTATAATTTAGCTAGCATTCCCTATGGAAGAATTTAGTCAGTCACCAATTGTGCATGTTCTCCCACTTAAGAAAGATGAGGCCTGTAATTTTCATCATAGGTACACTTCAACTATGACAGACAAAATGAGATTTTTTCGCCCCAGAAAATCACATTGTAGGATTTTTAATGAATTTATTTGCAAATGATGGTGGAAAATAAGTATTGTAATATATTTTGGTTTCATCTGACTATATGGTATTCTCCCAATCTTCTTCTGGATCATTCAAATGCTCTCTAGCAAACTTCAGACGGGCCTGGACATGTACTGGCTTAAGCAGGGGGACACTTCTGGCACTGCAGGATTTGAGTCCCTGGTAGTGTAGTGTGTTACTGATGGTAGGCTTTGTTACTTTGGTCCCAGCTCTCTGCAGGTCATTCACTAGGTCCCCCCGTGTGGTTCTGGGATTTTTGCTCAGCGTTCTTGTGATCATTTTGACCCCATGGGGTGAGATCTTGCGTGGAGCCCCAGATCGAGGGAGATTATCAGTGGTCTTGTATGTCTTCCATTTCCTAATAATTGCTCCCACAGTTGATTTCTTCAAACCAAGCTGCTTACCTATTGCAGATTCAGTCTTCCCAGCCTGGTGCAGGTCTACAATTTTGTTTCTGGTGTCCTTTGACAGCTCTTTGGTCTTGGTCATAATGGAGTTGGGAGTGTGACTGTTTGAGGTTGTGGACAGGTGTCTTTTATACTGATAAGTTCAAACAGGTGCCAATAATACAGGTAACGAGTGGAGGACAGAGGAGCCTCTTAAAGAAGAAGTTACAGGTCTGTTGGAGCCAGAAATCTTGCTTGTTTGTAGGTGACCAAATACTTATTGTCCACCATAATTTGCAAATAAATTCATAAAAAATCCTACAATGTGATTTTCTGGATTTTTTCTCTCATTTTGTCTGTCATAGTTGAAGTGTACCTATGATGAAAATTACAGGCCTCTCATCTTTTTAAGTGGGAGAACTTGCACAATTGGTGGCTGACTAAATACTTTTTTGCCCCACTGTAATTGTTAGTCTCGTTAACCTTCGGATTACAGGGGCTTGAAAAAAAGCATTACTTGTGTTCAATATCGGTATTAGCGAATATCCCGGGATGTGTCGAAGTCTGTATGAAGATACGAAGGTAAGACAATCTGCATAGGAAGCGATACGTCACATTTTCTGGCCTATTCAGACAAAGGATCAATTTCCTCTGGCTGTGAACCTCGGTGCTCCGCTTTCAACACGGCATATGAAATAGGAGAGTATAGTAATTGTAGCAACAGTGTCATCTTGCTGTGATGTTCTCTGACGGATTTAGAGCTCTCAATGTGAAAACAATAGGGCTGTCAAAGTTAAGTCAGAGTTAACACGTTTTAACTGTAAAAAAAGTCAGCGGTTAATCGAGTCACTATTTCTTCACCGCACAGAAACGTTGAAGTCCATGTGTTTGACAGACCCTTTTAAGCGCAGAACACAACACCAAAACACAGCTACAGTCAATGCTTGTGCCTTTACACTGATGAAGGCTGTGTGTTTCCAGCCAAAACCATTATGTTATGCCCAATATTACCGTAGCTGTTTTTTTCTTCCTACCGGATTCGTGTGCATGTCGCAGAATATTTTAAACTACTTGTGAGTCGCTATTTTCTAGTTAGAAAACACACAATGTTTAGCCAGCTAGTCATGTTACCTACCTAGCAAGCAATCTGAACTTGACCACTGACTAGGCTATGCACAAATTTGGATGGCACAGGAAAAACTGAAAAGGAATAGGCTACTCAAAGAGATACTTCAAAGGTAGGTTGCATATGCAAGAGTGGGGTGTGTATGATTGTGTGTGAGAGTGGGAGTAAGTGAGAGAGAAAGAGGGTGTGGGAGGAAGAGTGTGTAGGCCTACTTGTGCAAAGTTATCTGAACAGTACAGATGGTTACAGTGTTTTCGTAACATTGTTAGACAAGTTAAAAAGCTCTTTGTTCACTGTATACATAGAGCCTGTTCTTTTTTCTAAAGTCACACTCATTTAGACTGAGGCTTCTTTAACAGCACTTAAGGCTGTGCGTGTGTGAAAGAGAAAGGGAGAGACTAGTGTGTGTGTGTGCCAGTGGAGGCTACTCAGAGGATAAATGTTGAAACATTAAATTATACTTTAGATAAAACTACACCAAATATATTTAAATGTCACCAAATGATTAAAACACAATGTTTTGCAGTGAAGGTCTACAATAGCCTCAGGGGCACTCTGTAGGGTAGCACCCTGGTGTAGCCGGAGGACAGTCAGCTTCTGTCCTCCTCTGGGAACATTGACTTCAATACAAAAGGCTCAAGGTTCTCACCCCCTTCAATGGTTTTACACAGTAATTATGACAACTTCCGGAGGACGTCTTCCAACCTATCAGAGCTCTCCCAATCAAAAGGTCAGAGAATGAATCTAATACTGAAAGCAAAAGCTACAGCTATCTAGCACTGCAGTGCATAAAATGTGGGAAATAGTTGACTCAGAGAGACAATAGTTGAACAGTAGTGAATTAATTTCCACAAAATTAAGGATAAGCGATAGAACTAGCTTTATTTGGTTGCATCTTTCATTTTGCTAGAGAATGCAGCTACCTAGTTTAGCCTACACAAACACCAGGCTCAAACAGAGAGGGATGCTATGTTGTTAGCTAGATGGCTATGGCTATCCACCATTGGAACTCTTCCAAGTCAAGATAAGCATCATTTGAGTCATTTGGAGGTGTACCTGTGGATGTATTTCAAGGCCTACCTTCAAACTCAGAGTCTCTTTGCTTGACATCATGGGAAAATGAAAAGAAATCAGTCAAGACTGCAGGAAAAAAAAAAAATCTACACCCCCACTAGGCTGGTTCATCCTTGAGAGCAATTTTCAAACACCTGAAGGGAACACATTCATTTATACAAACAATAGTACGCAAGTATTAACACCATGGGACCACGCAGCCGTCATATCGCTCAGGAAGGAGACGCGTTCTGTCTCCTAGAGATGAACGTACTTTGGTGTGAAAAGTGCAAATCAATCCCAGAACAACAGCAAAGGACCATGTGAAGATGCTGGAGGAAACCGGTACAAAAGTATCTATATCCACAGTAAAACGAGTCCTGTATTGACAACCTGAAAGGCCGCTCAGCAAGGAAGAAGCCACTGCTCCAAAATCGCCATAAAAAAGCCAGACCACGGTTTGCAACTGCATATGGGGACAAAGACTGTACCTTCTTTAGAAATGTCCTCTGGTCTGATGAAACAAAAATATAACTGTTTGACCATAATGACCATTGTTATGTTTGGAGGAAAAAGGGGGAGGCTTGCAAGCTGAAGAACACCAACCCAACCGTGAAGCACAGAGGTGGCAGCATCATGTTGTGGGGGTGCTTTGCTGCAGGAGGGACTGGTGCACTTCACAAAATAGATGCCATCATGAGGTAGGACAATTATGTGTATATATTGAGGCAACATCTCAAGACACCAGCCAGGAAGGTAAAGCTTGGTCGCAAATGGGTCTTCCAAATGGACAATGACCCCAAGCATACTTCCAAAATTGTGGCAAAATGGCTTAGGGACAACAAAGTCAAGTTATTGGAGAAGCCATCACAAAGCCCTGACCTCATCCTATAGAACATTTGTGGGCAGAACTGAAAAAGCATGTGCGAGCAACGAGGCCAACAAACTTGACTCAGTTACACCAGCTCTGTCAGGAGGAATGGGCCAAAATTCACCCAACTTATTGTGGGAAGTTTGTGGAAGGCTACCTGAAACATTTGACCCAAGTTAAACAATTTAAAGGGTATGCTACCAAATACTAAATTGAGTGTATGTAAACTTCTGACCCATTGGGAATGCGATGAAAGAAATAAAAGCTGAAATAAATCACTTCTATTATTCTGACATTTCACATTCTTAAAATAAAGTGGTGAGTCTAACTGACCTAAGAGAGGAAATTATTACTTGGATTAAATTTCAGGAATTGTAAAAAATTGAGTTTAAATGTATTTGGCTAAGGTGTATGTAAACTTCCAACTTCAACTGCACGTGCTTTCAGTTCGTCCCATTTATTTTCCAGCAATTGAACGTTAGCTAAAAGTACGGATGGCAAAGGCAGATTAGCCACTCGTCACCTAATCCTCAGAAGGCACCCAGATCTCGTTCCGCAAAATCTCTTTCTTTCTCCAGTGAATTATGGAGATGAAGGCCTGTTCGGGTGTTTGGAGTATATCCTTCCCATCAGACTCATGAAAGAAAATTCATTGTCCAATTTGAGGTGAGTAAATCTCTGTTCTGATGTCCAGAAGCTCTTTTTGATCATAAGAGACGGTAGCAGCAACATTGTGTACAAAATAAGCTACAGACAATGCAAAAAAAACGAACAAAATAGCACAGTTGGTTGAGAGCCAATAAAACAGCAGCCATCTTTCATACCATGATGTGACAATGCAGGTTGTGTGTACCGGTTACAGGAGTCATAATATGAATGTTTGGCTTGGAAAGGTTTTTTTCACCTGGTCACAGACAGCTGAAAGTGAACTGTATTTGCGTGTGACCAGGGGTGTATTCATTCCATCGATTCTATTGAAAAACTTTTCTTAAATGGAAGCAAATCGAACAGAGATACAAATACCAGAATTTGCCCAATAGAAATTCACATTTGCAACTGTTGGACTAATGATTACTCCCTATATCAGATAGATGCAGCCAAGAGTGTGCAAGGTGGTACTTAATGTGTCACTCACTGTCACCTTGATTACTCAAAATTCCCTGTTGTAAACGTTCATAGGCTATTTCACAGGCTAGGTTGTAGCAACCTCATGATGGGTACAGAGAACATTTGAGTGTCAAGAAGTAGCCTAAGCCTATCGATGTTACATTGAGCTGGGTGAGCCACTCGCCAAATTCATTAAAAATCCTACAATGTGATTTTCTGGATTTTTTTTCTCTCATTTTGTCTGTCATAGTTTAAGTGTACCTATGATGAAAATTACACGCCTCTCATCTTTTTAAGTGGGAGAACTTGCACAATTGGTGGCTGACTAAATACTTTTTTGCCCCACTGTATGTAATTCAGACCCTATGAGACTCAATTGAGCTCAGGTGCATCCTATTTCAATTCATCATCCTTGAGATGTTTCTAGAACTTCAATGGAATCCATCTGTGGTATGTTCAATTGATTTGACAAGATTCGGAAAGGCACACATCTGTCTATATAAAACGGTCCCACAGTTGACTGTGCATGTCAGAGTAAAAACTGAACAAATTGTCCGTAGAGCTCAGCGAAAAGATTGTCGAGGCACAGATTTGAGGAAGGGTATAAAAAAATGTCTGCAGCATTGAAGGTCCCGAAGAACACAGTGGCCTCCATCATTCATAAATGGAGGAAGTTTGGAACCGTCAAGACTCTTCATAGAGCTGGCCGCCGGGCACACGGAGTAATCAGGGCAGAAGGGCATTGGTCAGGGAGGTGACAAAGAACCCAATGGTCACTCTGGCAGAGCTCCAGAATTCCTATGTGGAGATGAGAGAACCTTCCACAAGGACAACCATCTCTGCAGCACTCCACCAATCAGGCCTTTTTGGAGTTGCCAGACGTAAGCCACTCCTCAGTAATAGGCACATGACAGTCCACTTGGATTTAGCCAAAAGTCACTTAAAGGACTCTCAGACCTTGAGAAAAAAGATGCTCTGGTCTGATGAAACCAAGATCGAATACTTTTGAACTTTGAAGCATGGCGGTGGTAGCATCCTGCTGTGGGGATAAAAAAAAGGGGAAATATGAACAGAGCAAAGTACAGAGAGATCCTTGATGGAAACCTGCTCCGGAGCGCTCAGGACTGCAGACTTGGGCGACGGATCACCTTCAAAAAGGACAACGACCCTAAGCACACAGCCAAGACAACACAAGAGTGGCTTAGGGACAAGTCTCTGAATGTCCTTGAGTGGCCCAGCAAAAGCCCGGACTTGAACCCGATCTAACATCTCTGGAGAGATCTGAAAATAGCTGTGCAGCGACGCTCCCCATTCAACCTGACAGCTTGAGAGGCTCTGCAGAGAAGAATGGGGAAAAACTCCCCAAATACAGGTGTGCCAAGTTGTAGCGTCATACCCAAGAAGACTCGAGGCTGTAATCGCTGCCAAATGTGCTTCAACAAAGTACTGAGCAGTGGTGTAAAGAACTTTGAAGTATTTTTACTTAAGTATTTTTGGGGGGCATCTGTACTTTTCTATTCATATATTTTTTTTAGGGGGTAGATCAGCTTTAATATTGCAGATAACGTGTAGAATCCATCAATGGAATTGTCTGCATCACTTCCAATCCCCCATATATTATTTTGCAAATATATATATAGTACCAGTCAAAAGTTGACACACCTATTCATTCCAGGGTTTTCCTTTATTTTTTTACTATTTTCTACATCGTACATTGAGACTATTCAAAGAAGCCACCCTTTGTCTTGATGACAGCTTTGCGCACACCGCCCTCCAAATTCATATTCATTATATAAATAGGCCCGTTTAATTGTCAACTGTCACTTTACTACATTACTAAAGAAAATAACATACTTTTTAGTCCATTTTTCCCTGACAACCAAAAGTACTCCTTACATTTCGAATGCTTAGCAGGACAGGAAAATTGTCAAATTCTCACACATCAAGAGAACATACCTAGTCATCTTATCATGCAGACTCACTAAACATAAATGTTTTGTTTGTAAAATCGTGCCATCTGGTTGTCTTAACATAAGGAATGTGAAATGATAAATACTTTTGCTTTTGATACATATGTACATTTTAGCAATTACATTTACTTTGGATACATAAGCATATTTAAAAAAGGTCAGACTTTCACTCAAGTAGTATTTTATTGGTGATTTTCACTTTTACTTGAGTAATTTTCTATTAAGGCATCTTTACTTTTACTCAAATATGACAATTGGGTTGTTTTTCCACCATTTGTACAAAATAAAATAAAATTGTATTGGTCACACACATGGTTAGCAGATGTTAATGAGAGTGTAGCGAAATGCTTGTGCTTCTAGTTCCGACCGTGCAGTAATATCTAACAAGTTATCTAACAATTTAAGTACCACGCATGCGCGCGCGCAGGAATGAATATGTACATAAACAGAAATGGATGAGCGATGGCCGAACAGCATAGGCAAGATGCAGTAGATGGTAGAGGACAGTATATACATATGAGATGAGTAATGTAGGGTAGGTAAACATTATATAAAGCGGTATTGTTTAAAGTGACTAGTGATATTTATTACATACAATTTTTTATTACAAATTGGCTAGAGATTTGAGTCAGTGTGTTGGCAGCAGCCGCTCAATGTTAATGATGGCTGTTTAACAGTCTGATGGCCTTGTGATTGAAAAACAGCTTCTGTCTCTAGGTCCCAGTTTTGATGCACCTGTACTGACCTTGCCATGTAGATGATAGTAGGGTGAGCAGGCAGTGGCTCGGGTGGTTGTTGTCCTTGATTATATTTTTGGCCTTCCTGTGACACCGGGTGGTGTAGGTGTCCTGGAGAGCAGGTAGTTTGCCCCCAGTGATGCATTGTGCAGACCTCACTACCCTCTGGAGAGCCTTACGGTTGTGGGCGGAGCAGTTGCCGCACCAGGAGGTAATACAGAATAAACAGGATGCTCTCGATTGTGCATCTGTAAAAGTTTGAGAGTGTTTTTGGTGACAAGCCAAATTTCTGAGGTTGAAGAGGCGCTATTGCGCCTTCTTCACCACGCTGTCTGTGTGGGTGGACCATTTCAGTTTGTCCGCAATGTGTAGGCCAAGGAACTTAAAACATTCCACCTTCTCCACTACTGTCCTGTCAATGTGGATGCTCCCTATGCTGTTTTCTGAACAGCCCACGATCATCTCCTTTGTTTTGTTGACGTTGAGTGTGAGGTTATTTTCCTGACACCACACTCCGAGGGCTCTCACATCCTCCCTGTAGGCCTTCTCGTCGTTGTTAGTAATCAAGCCTACCACTGTTGTGTCATCTGCAAACTTGATGATTGAGTTGGAGGCGTGCATGGCCATGCAGTCATGGGTGAACAGGGAGTACAAGAGAGGGATGAGAATGCACCATTGTGGGGCCCCAGTGTTGAGGATCAGCGGGGTGGAGATGTTTCCTACCTTCACCACCTGGGGGTGGCCCGTCAGAAAGTCCAAGACCCAGTTACACATGGCGGGGTCGAGACCCAGTTTGGAGGGTACTATAGTGTTAAATGCTGAGCTGTAATCGATGAACAGCATAGGAATTATGTATATACATAGGTATTCTTCTTGTCCAGCAGTGTGCAGTGTGATTGCGTCACACTGTGATTGCAAATTGGAGTGGGTTTAGGGTGTCAGGTAGGGTGGAGGTGATCTGATCCTTGACTAGTCTCTCAAAGCACTTCATGATGACGGAAGAGTGCTACGGGGTGATAGATGTTTAGCTCAGTTACCTTAGCTTTCTTGGGAACAGGAACAATGCTGGCCCTCTTGAAGCAAATAGGAACAGCAGACTGGGATAGGGATTGGTTGAAAATGTCCATAAACACACCAGCCAGCTGAGTAAAGGGCCTGTTTTTGCTGTCATTATGGGGTATAGTGTGAAGATTGATGAGGGAAATAAAACAATTTAATTTTAGAATAAGGCCAAAAACGTAACAAAATGTGGAAAAAGTCAATGGTTCTGAATATTTTCCGAATGCACTGTATGTGTCTGGATTGCAAGCAGAGGTTCTGAATTTTTTCCTATTTTTCATATGTTCTAAATTAATCCACAGCAGAAGCATCTCCAGAGAGCGGAGCTCCACTATATGAGAGGCTCCTGTACTGTGTCTCCACCCCCGCACAGACCCTTGCCTCCAGGCAGACAGCACGGCTCAGCACAGCAGTGGCTCTGACACACCACACACACCGCAGTGGAGAGGGGGTCAACTCAGGCATCAGAGTAAGTAGACTGGGAGAAGCAGGGTAACGGAGTGTGGGCAACACACACACACACACGGCAGCGGGTAGGTGGGGGGTGAAGCTGACAGTTATGATGAATCATGTGGCAGTGAGCCCTAAGGTGACAGCCACATCTTCCCAGATGTAGACTGAGCTCAGTGATATGCCCCATGTTTCTGTCATACATTACACACACACACACTTCGTTTTTAAGCTGTAAAGAATATGTAAACTAAACAGACAGTGCAGGGCTCTAGACTAACATTTCCCCCTGGTGGCATTGGTGCCACTAAGTTAAGTTGATGGCACCAGCCCATTATTTGGTGCCATCAATTGTTTTCCACAGCATCACGGAATAGGAAATTGAGTATCATCTTATAAAGTAAGTGGATTGATAGACCAGTGGTCCCCAAATTATTTATAGTCCCGTACCCCTTCAAAACATTCAACCTCCAGATGCCTACCCCATCTAGCACCAGGGTCAACACACACGCATATTGTTTTTTGCTATCATTGTAAGCCTGCCAAACACTATATGATATGCGTAATAAACATAAAAATGAGTGTGAGTTTGTCACAACCCTGCTTGTGGGAAGTGACAAATAGCTCTTATAGGAACACGGCACGAATAATAATATAATAAATCAACCATTTTGCTCTTCATTTAACCATATAAAACCTTTTGTTAATCGAAAATTGTGAATAACTCACAGGTTAATGAGAAGAGTGTGCTTGAAAGGATGCACATAACTCTGCAATGTTGGGTTGTATTGGAGAGTCTCACACTTAAAATCATTTTCCACACACAGTCTGTGCCTGTATTTAGTTTTAATGCTAGTGAGGGCCGAGAATCCACTCTCACATGGGTACGTGGTTGCAAAGGGAATTAGTGTCTTAACAGCGCAATTTGCCAAGGCAGGATACTCTGAGGGCAGCCCGAACCACAAATCTGTCAGTGGCTTCTGATTAAATAAAATTTTCACAGAACAGCTTATTGCAATTTTCGACGAGGCTCTCCTTTAGATATCGACTGGAGGCAGGGCATGAAAGGGATAACTAATCCAGTCGTTTGTGTCATCTGTTTAGGGAAAGTACCTGCGTAATTGCACACCCAACTCACTCAGGTGCGTCGCTAGATCACATTTGACATTGTCTGTAAACTGGAGTTCATTTGCACACCAAAAAAAATCATACAATGGTGGAAAGACCTGTGTGTCGTCTTTGTTAATGCAGACAGAGAACTTCTTAACCATAGCCTCAGTTTTGTCCCACACATTGAATATAGTTGCGGAGAGTCCCTGTAATCCTAGATTCAGATCATTTGGGATAGGGGGCAGTATTTTCACTTCTGGATGAAAAGCGTGCCCAGACTAAACTGCCTGCTCCTCAGGCCCAGATGCTAGGATATGCATATTATTAGATTAGATTTGGACAGAAAACAATCTGAAGTTTCTAAAACTGTTTGAATGATGTCTGTGAGTATAACAGAACTCATATGGCAGACAAAAACCTAAGAAATAATCCAACCAAGAAGTGGGAAATTTTTAGGTTTTCAAGTCTTAGCCTATCCAATATACAGTGTCTGTGGGGTCATATTGCACTTCCTACGTCTTCCACTAGATGTCAACAGTCTTTAGAACCTTGCTTCAGGCTTCTACTGTGACGTGGGAGAGAATGAGAGCTGATTGAGTCATGGGTCTGCCAGAAGGCCATGTGCTCAGTCAGGCGAGAGTTAGCTCTGTTCCCATTAATTTCTAAAGACAAAGTAATTATCTGGTTGAAACATTCTTGAAGATTTATGATTAAAACATCCTAAAGATTGATTATATACATTGTTTGACATGTTTCTACGAACTGTAATATAACTTTTTCCACTTTGTCTGGACCTAGTGCCTGCACATTTGGATTACTGTACGAAACAAAAAGGAGGTATTTGGACATAAATGATGGACTTAAATAAAACTAACATTTATTGTGAAACTGGGATTCCTGGGAGTGCATTCTGATGAAGATCAAAGGTAAGTGAATATTTATAATGCTATTTCTGACTTTTGTTGACTCCATAACATGTGTGTATCTGTATTTCTTGTTTTGGTCTTGGAGCGCTGTACTCAGATTATTCCATGGTGTGCTTTTTCGTAAAGCTTTTTTGAAATCTGACACAGCGGTTGCATTAAGGAGAAGTAGATCTTTAATTCCATGCATAACAGTTGTATTTTCATCAACATTTATGATGAGTATTTCTGTAAATTGACGTGGCTCTCTGCACTTTCACCGGATGTTTTGGAGGCAAACCATAAACGCGCCAATGTAAACAGAGATTTCTGGATATAAATATGAACTTTATCGAACAAAACATACATGTATTGTGTAACATGAAGTCCTATGAGTGCCATCTGATGAAGATCAAAGGTTATTGATTCATTTTTATCTCTATTTCTGCTTTTTGTGACTCCTCTCTTTGGCTGGAAAAATGGCTGTTTTTTTGCGACTCGGTACTGACCTAACATAATCGCATGTTATGCTTTTGTTGTAAAGCCTTTTTGAAATCCGACACTGTAGTGGGATTAAACAACAAGTTTATCTTTAAAATGGAGTACAATACATGTATGAGATTTCTGTTTGAATTTGGCGCCCTGCACCTTTTTTAAACATTTTTTATTTTTATTTCACCTTTATTTAACCAGGTAGGCTAGTTGAGAACAAGTTCTCATTTGCAACTGCGACCTGGCCAAGATAAAGCATAGCAGTGTGAACAGACAACACAGAGTTACACATGGAGTAAACAATTAGCAAGTCAATAACACAGTAGAAAAAATGGGCAGTCTATATACAATGTGTGCAAAAGGCATGAGGTAGGCGAATAATACAATTTTGCAGATTAACACTGGAGTGATAAATGATCAGATGGTCATGTACAGGTAATATTGGTGTGCAAAAGAGCAGGAAAGTAAATAAATAAAAACAGTATAAAAACAGTATGGGAATGAGGTAGGTGAAAATGGGTGAGCTATTTACCTATAGACTATGTACAGCTGCAGCGATCGGTTAGCTGCTCGGATAGCTGATGTTTGAAGTTGGTGAGGGAGATAAAAGTCTCCAACTTCAGCGATTTTTGCAATTCGTTCCAGTCACAGGCAGCAGATTACTGGAACGAAAGGCGGCCAAATGAGGTGTTGGCTTTAGGGATGATCAGTGAGATACACCTGCTGGAGCGCGTGCTACGGATGGGTGTTGCTATCGTGACCAGTGAACTGAGATAAGGCGGAGCTTTACCTAGCATGGACTTGTAGATGACCTGGAGCCAGTGGGTCTGGCGACGGATATGTAGTGAGGGCCAGCCGACTAGAGCATACAGGTCGCAGTGGTGGGTGGTATAAGGTGCTTTAGTGACAAAACGGATGGCACTGTGATAGACTGCATCCAGTTTGCTGAGTAGAGTGTTGGAAGCCATTTTGTAGATGACATCGCCGAAGTCGAGGATCGGTAGGATAGTCAGTTTTACTAGGTAAGCTTGGCAGCGTGAGTGAAGGAGGCTTTGTTGCGGAATAGAAAGCCGACTCTTGATTTGATTTTTGATTGGAGATGTTTGATGTGAGTCTGGAAGGAGAGTTTGCAGTCTAGCCAGACACCTAGGTACTTATAGATGTCCACATATTCAAGGTCGGAACCATCCAGGGTGGTGATGCTAGTCGGGCATGCGGGTGCAGGCAGCGATCGGTTGAAAAGCATGCATTTGGTTTTACTCGCGTTTAAGAGCAGTTGGAGGCCACGGAAGGAGTGCTGTATGGCATTGAAGCTCGTTTGGAGGTTTGATAGCACAGTGTCCGATGACGGGCCGAAAGTATATAGAATGGTGTTGTCTGCGTAGAGGTGGATCAGGGAATCGCCCGCAGCAAGAGCAACATCATTGATATATACAGAGAAAAGAGTCGGCCCGAGAATTGAACCCTGTGGCACCCCCATAGAGACTGCCAGAGGACCGGACAGCATGCCCTCCGATTTGACACACTGAACTCTGTCTGCAAAGTAATTGGTGAACCAGGCAAGGCAGTCATCCGAAAAACCGAGGCTGTTGAGTCTGCCGATAAGAATATGGTGATTGACAGAGTCGAAAGCCTTGGCGAGGTCGATGAAGACGGCTGCACAATACTGTCTTTTATCGATGGCGGTTATGATATCGTTTAGTACCTTGAGTGTGGCTGAGGTGCACCCGTGACCGGCTCGGAAACCAGATTGCACAGCGGAGAAGGTACGGTGGGATTCGAGATGGTCAGTGACCTGTTTGTTGACTTGGCTTTCGAAGACCTTAGATAGGCAGGGCAGGATGGATATAGGTCTATAGCAGTTTGGGTCCAGGGTGTCTCCCCCTTTGAAGAGGGGGATGACTGCGGCAGCTTTCCAATCCTTGGGGATCTCAGACGATATGAAAGAGAGGTTGAACAGGCTGGTAATAGGGGTTGCGACAATGGCGGCAGATAGTTTCAGAAATAGCGGGTCCAGATTGTCAAGCCCAGCTGATTTGTACGGGTCCAGGTTTTGCAGCTCTTTCAGAACATCTGCTATCTGGATTTGGGTAAAGGAGAACCTGGAGAGGCTTGGGTGAGGAACTACGGGGGCGGAGCTGTTGGCCGAGGTTGGAGTAGCCAGGCGGAAGGCATGGCCAGCCGTTGAGAAGTGCTTATTGAAGTTTTCGATAATCATGGATTTATCGGTGGAGACCGTGTTTCCTAGCCTCAGTGCAGTGGGCAGCTGGGAGGAGGTGCTCTTGTTCTCCATGGACTTCACAGTGTCCCAGAACTTTTTGGAGTTGGAGCTACAGGATGCAAACTTCTGCCTGAAGAAGCTGGCCTTAGCTTTCCTGACTGACTGCGTGTATTGGTTCCTGACTTCCCTGAACAGTTGCATATCACGGGGCTATTCGATGCTATTGCAGTCCGCCACAGGATGTTTTTGTGCTGGTCGAGGGCAGTCAGGTCTGGAGTGAACCAGGGGCTGTATCTGTTCTTGGTTCTGCATTTTTTGAACGGAGCATGCTTATCTAAAATGGTGAGGAAGTTACTTTTAAAGAATGACCATGCATCCTCAACTGACGGGATGAGGTCAATGTCCTTCCAGGATACCCGGGCCAGGTCGATTAGAAAGGCCTGCTCACAGAAGTGTTTTAGGGAGCGTTTGACAGTGATGAGGGGTGGTCGTTTGACTGCGGCTCCGTGGCGGATACAGGCGATGAGGCAGTGATCGCTGAGATCCTGGTTGAAGACAGCGGAGGTATATTTGGAGGGCTGGATGTTGGTCAGGTGGGACATTAGCATCCCACGTACCCATCCCACGTACCCTAGAGAGGTTAAGCAAGAAAAAACACCACCCAGAGATGCCAGTAGTGTGAGACACTCATCATCATGCAAGTGATCAGGCAAGTGAAATAGATGGTCAGTAAAGAAAACTTTAAGCTGGTCTCTCAATTAAAAAAAAAACACATAGCGCACTTCTGTATGTTGTAAAAGCGTTACATGGTCGCTGCCAATATCATTGCATACTGCGGAAAATACACGAGAGTTCAGGGGTCTTGCTTTAACCTCTCTGGCCAAAAGCCAGGGAAAATGTAGAGCGCCAAATTTAAATAAATTACTATAAAAATCAAACTTTCATTAAATCACACATGCAAGATAGCAAATTAAAGCTACACTTGTTGTGAATCCAGCCAACATGTCAGATTTCAAAAATGCTTTTCGGAGAAAGCAAACAATGCTATTATCTGAGGATAGCACATCCATAAACAAAGCTAGAAACCATATTTCAAACCTGCAGGCGCGACACAAAACGCAGAAATAAAAGTATAATTCATACCTTACCTTTGACAAGCTTCTTTTGTTGTCACTCCAATATGTCCCATAAACATCACAAATGGTCCTTTTGTTCAATTAATTCCGTTGATATATATACAAAATGTCCAATTATTTGGCGCGTTTGATCCAGAAAAACACCGGTTCCAACTAGCTCAACGTGACTACAAAATATCTCAAAAGTTACCTGTAAACTTTGCCAAAACATTTCAAACCACTTTTGTAAAACAACTTCAAGTATTTTATTGAGTTTGAAATGTAAATCATCAATAAAATTGAAGACGGGATGATCTGTGTTCAATACAGGAAGAAAACAAACTGAAGCATGCTTTCTGGTCACGCGCCTCTAATCTAACAGTACACTTCAAGTGACCCTCGTTCAAGATGGCCGTACTTCTTCATTACAAAAAGGAATAAACTCAACCAATTTCTAAAGACCGTTGACATCCAGTGGAAGTGATAGGAACTACAAGAAGGTACCGTAGAAATCTGGATTCCCAATGAAAAAACATTGAAAAGAGAGTGACCTCAAAAACAAACAAAACACCGGAATGGTTTGTCCTCGGGGTTTCGCCTGCTAAATAAATTATGTTATACTCACAGACATGATTCAAACAATTTTAGAAACTTCAGAGTGTTTTCTATCCAAATCTACTAATAATATGCATATCTTATCTTCTGGGGATGAGTAGCAGGCAGTTGAATTTGGGCATGTATTTCATCTGGACATGAAAATACTGCCCCCTGTCACCAAGAAGTTAACCTCTTGAGACTAGGGGGCAGTATTTTCATTTTTGAAAAAATAACATTCCCAAAGTAAAACGGGCTATTTCTCAGGACAAGATGCTAGAATATGCATATAATTGATAGCTTAGGATATAAAACTCTAAAGTTTCCAAAACTGTAAAAATAGTCTGTGAGTATAACAGAACTGATATTGCAGGCGAAAGCCTGAGAAAAATCCAATCAGGAAGTGACTCTTATTTTGAAACCTCTGTGTTCCTATGCCTCCCTATCGAGCATTGAAAGGGATATCAACCAGATTCCTTTTCTATGGCTTCCCTAATGTGTCTAGTCACAAGACATAGTTTCAGGCTTTTATTTTGAAAAAATGAGCGTGAACGACAACATTGCGTCAGTGGTCAGCTGGTGGCTCTCAGAGTGATATGTGCGTAATAGACAAAGGCGGCCATTGCTCCTACTAAGAAGCAAATTGTCCCGGTTGATATATTATCAAATAGATATTTGAAAAACACCTTAAGGATTGATTATAAAAACATTTGCCATATTTCTGTCGATATTATGGATCTAATTGCCCTCCTACGGCCTCCTCCACGTCTCCTGATGTACTGGCCTGTCTCCTGGTAGCGCCTCCATGCTCTGGACACTACGCTGACAGACACAGCAAACCTTCGTGCCATCCTGGATGAGCTGCACTACCTGAGCCTCTTGTGTGGGTTGTAGACTCCGTCTCATGCTACCACTAGAGTGAAAGCACCGCCAGCATTCAAAAGTGACCAAAACATCAGCCAGGAAGCATAGGAACTGAGAAGTGGTCTGTGGTTACCACCTGCAGAACCACTCCTTTATTGGGGGTGTCTTGCTAATTGCCTATAATTTCCACCTGTTGTTTATTCAATTTGCACAACAGCATGTGAAATTTATTGTCAATCAGTGTTGCTTCCTAAGTGGACAGTTTGATTTCACAGAAGTGTGATTGACTTGGAGTTACATTGTGTTGTTTAAGTGTTCCCTTAATTATTTTGAACAGTGTATACAGTGCCTTCAAAAGGTATTAATACCCCTAGACTTACTCCACATTTTGTTGCGTTACAGCCAGAATTCAAAATGAATTACATTACTTTCTCTTTCACCCATCTACCCATCCCCATAATGGCAAAGTGAAAACATGTTAGTAGATATTTTTGCAAATGTATTGAAAATTAAATACAGAAATATCTAATTTACAAAAGTGTTCACACCCCCGAGTTAATTTGGCAGCGATTACAGCTGTGAGTCTTTCTGGGTCTCTAAAAGCTTTACTCACCTGGGTTGTGCAACATTGGCCCAGTATTCTTTTCAAAATTCTTCAAGATTCGTCAAAGGAGTTGTTGATCTTCGCTAGACAACAATTTTCAGGTCTTGCCATAGTTTTTACTTTAATCTACTTGAAAGTCTAACTATGGCACTAAGGAACATTACACGTGATCTGTGGTAGTGAGGCCCGTTGGACGTACTGCCAAATTCTCTAAAGTGACGTTGTAAGCGGCTTATGGTAGAAACATTTACATTACATTTTCTGGCAACAGCTCTGGTGGACATTCCTGCAGTCAGCATGCCAATTGCACACTTCATCAAAACTTGAGACATCTGTGGCATTGTGTTGTGTGACAAAACAGCACATTTTAGAGTGTCATTTTATTGTCCTCAGCTAAAGGTGCACCTTTGTAGTGATCATGCAGTTTAAATCAGCTTCCTGATATTCCACATCTGTCAGGTGGATGGATTATATTGGCAAAGGAGAAATGCTCACTAAAAGGGATGTAAACTAATTTGTGCACAACATTTGAGAGAAATAAGATTTTTGTGCGTATGGAACATTTCTGGTATCTTTAAATTTCACCTAATGAAACATGGGACCAACACTACATGTTACGTTTATATTTTTGTTCTGTATAGATTACAAAGGCGATGAACAGAGTTGTGGATAAAACGTTAACAGTATGTCACCACGCTCAATGAGAATAGCCTACGCAGTTGCCAACACCTCAAACGCCGACATCACCCCAGTATTCCGGAGCAAGATGGAAACACAACATCGTCTCCCCTCTGCATTCAAGCAGCCCTTGGCAGCTGATTCTGACCAGGCCAAAGAAATTACAAGAGCGATAGGTAGGCTGTTTCTATTTTTTACAATCCAAAGATATGCACCCATTCTCAGTGGTTGAGAAAAGAGCATTTCAGCACCTTGTGAAAGTGCTCGAGCCACATTACGAACCTACCTCTTGCACTCAATTCAGCAAACACATAGTACCCGCTCTACACAAGCAAGCCAAAGCATTCAATGAATTGGCCAATGCACCCTGTGTTGTTCTTAACAGCACAGAGTGGGGAATGTACCATGCTACAGACACGCCCCCTTTATGAGAGTCACAGGTGCGCATCTGTCATTGAAGGAGGCAGTGTCATGGTGCGTTCGTAACCAAGTGGCAATTTACCACATACAACTGGGGATAAATCCATTTGTATGGCCCTCCAACTGGTAATTACTAGTGGGAAACTTGTCTATCATCCTAAGTAGAGGTCGACCGATTCAGCAGAACGGACGATTAATTAAGGCCGATTTCAAGTTTAATCGCCACTTTTGGACACCGATGACATTGCACGCTACAAGGATACTGCGTGGCAGGCTGACTACCTGTTATGTGAGTGCAGCAAGGAGCCAAGGTAAGGTGCTAGCTAGCATTAAACGTATCTTATAAATAACAATCAATCTTAACATAATCACTAGTTAACTACACATGGTTGATGATATTACTAGTTTATCTAGCTTGTCCTGCGTTGCATATAATCGATGCGGTGCCTGTTAATTTATCATTGAATCACAGCCTACTTCGCGAAACAGGTGATTTAACAAGCTCATTCGCGAAAAAAAGCACTGTCGTTGCACCAATGTGTACCAAACCATAAACATCAACGCCTTTCTTAAAATCAATACACAAGTATATCTTTTTAAACCTGCATATTTAGTTAATATTGCCTGCGAACATGAATTTAGTTTAACTAGGGAAATTGTGTCACTTCTCTTGCGTTCTGTGCAAGCAGAGTCAGGGTATATGCAGTAATTTGGTTTGATAGAGTAGTCTGACTGAGCGGTGGTAGGCAGCAGGCTCGCAAGCATTCATTCAAAAAGCACTTTCCTGCATTTGCCAGCACCGCTTCGCTGTGCTTCAAGCATTGCGCTGTTTATGACTTCAAACCTATCAACTGCTGAGATTAGGCCGGCAATACTAAAGTACCTATTAGAACATCCAATAGTCAAATACAAATGGTATAGAGAGAACTAGTCCTACAATAACTACATCCTAAAACTTCTTACCTGGGAATATTGAAGACTTATGTTAAAAGGAACTACCAGCTTTCATATGTTCTGAGCAAGGAACTTAAACGTTAGCATTTTTACATGGCACATATTGCACTTTTACTTTCTTCTCCAACACTGTGTTTTTGCATTATTTAAACCAAATTGAGCATGTTTCATTATTTATCTGAAACTAAATGGATTTTATTTATGCATTAAGTTAAGTGTTCAGCATTTTTGTACTTGTCATTATTTCAAATATATACAGTTGAAGTCAGAGGTTTACAAACACCTTAGCCAAATACACTTCAACTCAGTTTCACAATTCCTGACATTTAATCCAAGTAATAATTCCCTGTCTTAGGTCAGTTAGGATCACCACTTTATTTTAAGAAATGTCAAATGTCAGAATAATAGTAGATAAATCATTCTATTTCAGCTTTCATTTTATCACATTCCAGTGGGTCAGAAGTTTACATACACTCAATTAGCATTTGGTAGCATTGCCTTTAAATAGTTTAACTTGGTCAAACGTTTCAGGTAGCCTTCCACAAGCTTCCCACAATAAGTTGGGTGAATTTTGGCTCATTCCTCCCGACAGAGCTGGTGTAACTGAATCAGGTTTGTAGGCCTCCCTGCTCGCACACGCCTTTTCAGTTCTTTGCGATGGCCACTCCAATACCTCGACTTTGTTGTCCTTAAGCCATTTTGCCACAACTTTGGAAGTATGCTTGGGGTCATTGTCAATATGGAAGACCCATTTGCGACCAAGCATTAACTTCCTGACTGATATCTTAATTTTGTGACTCCCAAACCCGCATGCGGGAGCGTAATCATTACTTGAAACTAATTAGCATAACGCAACGGACATAAATATCCCTAGAAAATATCCCTATTCATGAAAATCACAAATGAAATATATTGAGACACAGCTTAGCCTTTTGTTAATCACCCTGTCATCTCAGATGTTCAAAATATGCTTTACAGCCAAAGCTAGACAAGCATTTGTGTAAGTTTATCGATAGCCTGGCATAGCATTATGCCTTGCTAGCAGCAGGCAACCTTGTCACGGAAATCAGAAAAGCAATCAAATTCAATCGTTTACCTTTGATAAACTTCGGATGTTTTCACTCACGAGACTCCCAGGTAGATAGCCAAAGTTCATTTTTCCCCAAATATTATTTTTGTAGGCGAAATAGCTCCGTTTGTTCTCCACGTTTGGCTGAGAAATCGCCCGGAAATTGCGATCACCACAACGCCGAAAAATATTCCAAATGAGCTCCTTACTATCGACAGAAACATGGCAAACGTCGTTTATAATCAATCCTCAAGGTGTTTTTCTAATATCTATTCGATAATATTTCCGTCGGGACAATTCGTTTTTCAGTAGGACCGATTGGAGTAATGGCTACCTCTATTTTACGCGAGAATCTCTCTCGGAGCCACCATGTGACCACTTACGCAATGTGTCCGCCTACGGATATTCTTCAACAGAAATGCGTAAAACTACGTCACAATGCTGTAGACACCTTGGGGAATACGTTGAAAGCGTAAGCTCGTTGATGGAACATTCACAGCTGAATAGGGACTCATTGGAACGCAGCGCTTTAAAAACCCGGGGCACTTCCGGATTGGATTTTTCTCAGGCTTTCGCCTGCAACATCAGTTCTGTTATACTCACAGACAATATCTTTACAGTTTTTGGAAACTTTAGAGTGTATTCTATCCAAAGCTGTCAATTATATGCATATTCTAGCATCTTGTCCTGACAAAATATCCCGTTTAAATACTGCCCCCTAGTACCAACAGGTTAAGATGTTGTTTAAATATATCCACATAATTTTCCTACCTCATGATGCCATTTATTTTGTGAAGTGCATCAGTCCCTCCTGCAGCAAAGCACCCCCACAACATGATGCTGCCACCCCCCATGCTTCACGGTTGGGATGGTGTTCTTCAGCTGTCAAGCCTCCCCCTTTTCCTCCAAACATAACGGTGGTCATTATGGCCAAACAGTTCTATTTTTGACCAGAGGACATTTCTCCAAAAAGTAAGATCTTTGTCCCCATGTGCAGTGGCAAACCGTAGTCTGGATTTTTTTATGGCGGCTTTGGAGCAGTGGCTTCTTCGTTGCTCAGCAGCCTTTCAGGTTATGTCGATATAGGACTCGTTTTTGTCACGCCCTGACCATAGAGAGCCATCGTTTCTCTATGGTGAAGTGGGTCAGGGCGTGATCTAGTTTATTTATTTCTACGTGGTGTTCTAGTTTATTTTCTATGTTGGTGATTTGTATGATTCCCAATTAGAGGCAGCTGGTAATCGTTGTCTCTAATTGGGGATCATATTTAACCTCTTGAAGCTAGGGGGCACTATTTTTATTTTTGGAAAAATAAAGTTCCCAAAGTAAACTGCTTATTTCTCAGGACCAAATGCTATAAATATGCATATAATTGACAGCTTAGGATAGAACACTCTGAAGTAACCAAAACTGTAAAAATATTGTCTGTGAGTATAACATTACTGATATTGCAGGCAAAATCCTGAGAAAAATCCAATCAGGAAGTGACTTTTATTTTGAAACCCCTGTCTTTCTAAGCATCCCTATTGCCCATTGAAAGGGATATCAACCATATTCATTTTTCTGTGGGTTCCCCAAGGTGTCTACAGCCTTTAGACGTAGTTTCCGGCCTTTATTTCGAAGAATGATCGTAAACGTCCACATTGCGTAAGTGGTCAGTTGTTGGCTCTGT